>NW_027280767.1:0-141028 GCF_046629955.1 Centroberyx affinis
CCGCATTTTCAAAGGCCTGTACTTTTCTCTTCTCTCCATTGCCCTCGTTCAAACACACACACACACACACGCACACACATATACACTCTAAACACACTACAATGGCAGGCTATGAATTGTGTTCTGCGGGAACAAAGAATGTGAAGGATTACAAATTACACATAATGCACATGTAATTACCATATTTCTAATAGAACGCAGTCTTCCAATAACAATACAATCCATTTGCATTAATCCCCCGGTATCATAAAGCCATATGGCACTCCCTCTATCAGCATGTAGTGCTGTCAATGTATTTCTTCTCTCTCTCTCTCTCTCTCTTTCTCTCTCTGTCTCTCTCTCTGTCTCTCACTATGGCTATGTGTCACTACTTTGCGTTTATCTGTGTGTGTGTTTGTGTGTCTTTGCCTGTTTGTTTATTCACTTATTTTCCTTGTGTTATCAGTACGCCGCACACCAGGGACCTATTGACACCTAGATTCAGCTAATATATCAAATTAAAACTGTAACTCTCATCTGTACCCCCCTCCCCCAGACCTCACCCCCTATTAAGGCATAAGATTGACATGTTTATTGCGTGCACACTGGGTAATTTCCAGGGTAATAACAGAGATTTGGTTTTGCCTGTGAAAGTCAATGGGGTATATTCAGTCTCTCTCAGACGTAGTGACAGGTATATAAAGATTTTTTTTTTTTCTTGTGTGTCTCATTCATGCTTCTTTTCTGTGTATTCTGGGTGTTTGGTGATGATCTGTTTTATTCACAATAAGAGTAGGAAAACTAAAGAAAGCATTAGAAGCAGGCTTCTTTCTTTTCTGCGCTGGATATCCAACCATGGTTTCTTTAAGGAAATAATCTGACTGTATTCTTGATCAGTACAGTAAAGCCTTTCACACCTTGGCCAAGATCACAGTAGCCTATATAGTGAATTTGAGGTATTATCAGTATAAAAAACAGCTAATGATGACACATCAAGTTCTGCTTTTAAACAACCAAAAGAATCTGATAGGTTTATTAAAAACCTTAAGTATCCCTTTAACTGTCTTTAGAATAATGCCGCTGTTTTCTGAAAGCCCTGTAGCTTCATTATTGGTGCTTTTATTTTTTTTCACTTCAATGGCAAGTTAAAACCTTGTACTTTATATGCTAGATAAGCCTCATGATGACAGTGAGTCCTTCACTGGAGCGCCCAGGTGAGCAAGCCTATGCCCCGCTGAAGTGTCCTTGAGCAAGACACTGAATCCAGCTCCAGGGACACTCTTCCGTGGCTGAACCTCTGACCTCCCTTTGGAGGGGGGCAAGTGAAATTTCCCGGTAAAGTGTGACATTAAAGGGGTCAGTAAAGTGTCATTATCATTGAACTAGATCAAACTCCATTATATAATTTTAACAACACATGGATGTGAATCTGAAAATAAAGTTGTTTCTTCTCCTGAGAAGCCGACTGTTTGGAGTTAAAAGATTTTTGACTGACAACTCCAGCGTTCATCAGTATATTGGCAGATGTAAAAGAAGATGTGCAAAAAAAAAAAAATGACTGGAGTTTGGAGGAAAAAATGTGAAGAGAAGTAGAAAGAGGTGAGCATAGACAAATGAGATGGACAAATTTGGAAGGGAAGATGATTTGATAATTCTCCCTGGCTCTGATTCCTTTACCATGCACCTGAATCATATCATTATCATTCTGGGAACACACTCTACTAGCTGTGGCTTTGACCCTTCCTCTCCTTACTAATGATTGTAATGTTGCTGATTGGGGAATTTGAGCTTATTCTACTGTTGCGTTCATTGCAAGTCAGTCTGGATAACGCCATCAGCAAATGGAGAAAAAGGAGAATGAGAAAGATAAAAAGAGCACAAGATTACTGACTTAAAGCTTGTGTGTGTGCGTGCGTGCGTGTGTGTGCGCGCACACGCTTGTCTACTCATGAATTTTATCTCAATGTTGTGGCCTGACAAAGTTTAATCTTGTTTCAGAGAGATAAGGGTGACAAGAAGAACTGACAGAATATTCAAAGATACTCCAGTCATGGAGAAACAAGGTACACAAGTGGCAGGTTGGAAGGCTGGTTAGGGAGGATGCCTGGTAGTCAGAGGGTTGCTGGTTCAATACCCAGTACCCCTGAGCAAAGGGGTAAAGTTAACTGTTTTGAAACTGTTTGAAACTATCCTTGACTAAAATTGAAAAAAATTTGAACATTTGATAAATACTGTTACACCACTCATTGGGCAGTTGCTTGGAATAAATAAATGTGGTTGTATGTCCTCATAAAAGTAAACCATATATCTTTATAAAAATAAGTGCACTTGTGCTTAAAAAAAATTTGATTGATTGATTGAAGTGAGTGAAACTACACTGACTTTAAAAACTCCACCTGTTAACACCAAAGTGCTGTGATAGCACAGTGAATGAAATATTTAATTCATTTGTTGACTTACCCACTACAGTTAGAAAATCACTAAACACAGAAATGGAGAAGGGTCACGCTCTGCTTGACCCGAACACGCGACGTGTGGATGCATGCAAGCATGGATGCTTTCGAAAATAATGGTTTTAATGAAGACTTGCGTTCAATATTGGTCCAAATATAGGTCTTTAGGTATCAGTGACATTGTTTAGCTTCAAAACACTTGGATTATGCTGTTTGGAGTGTCTTTATGATAATTTTTTGCTCAATTTTTCAATCTTAAAAAAAACAATCCCGGGGGGCTTCAGTTGGCTAACATGGAGCTGCGCTAGCTAACTAGTGTAGTCTAGTTTATTTATACAGCCCTTTATCACAAGCATGTCTCAAAGGGCTTTACATGCTGTGTATTACTGTATACAAACTTCACTGGTGTTTCGACTGACATGAAGCTAAGTAGATGATGACAAAATATTTATTTTTGGGTGAACTATTCCTTTAACATGTCTTGCATTACTGCTAAAAGAAGCTTTTGTACCAGTATGCAGCGATGATGTAACAACTTGAATTGAAAAAATATGTATTGGCACATTATTTAGTCATGAATATGTGTAAATTCATGTACTGCATGTATTAATGTATGCAAATGATGGCTAAAATACATAAAGACTTCACCAAAACATACTAAGAGCTAATGATGTTTAATTGCCCTCAAGTGTGGCTGCAAAGCGTGTTTCAATGATATAATTACTACTGAACTAACATTAAGAGAGATTTAGTTCTCACTTAGAATAAAACACTTGTCCTGTAAAGTCACAGTTTAGTGATTTGTCATATTTATTAGTCATTGGATGACTTTGACATTCAAGCTCTCACTATCTCTCAAATGTTACTTGCCCACACATTTGGCTTCCCACGGCCAATAATATTAAATAAAAGTGAGAATGGCATTTAATTCCAAAATGGCACATTAACTACTTGAAGCATAGTAGGTAACAGAAGGTTGACAAAATGAAAACAACTTTTACAGATGGGATCATCTATATTTAAGGGATATTTAACGATGAACCTCAGGTAATGTTTTTTTTGGTTTTTCTTTTTTTTTCTTCCTTTTCCCAAAATAGCTAGGATATAACATTTTAGAAATTAACTTTTTAACTGCAACCCGCAGACGAAGAATTGTTTAGGTCTCCATAATTTTGAACAATCACAACTTGAAGCTGCAGTACATTCAATGTCATTTGGTGTGTGAATGTGACACATCTTCATCTTAAAGATTCAATCAATGTCACTGGTATGATGTGAAAAAAATACAGTGGCGTGGTTTTCAGTGTATTTCAGACTTATTTCAGTTTATAGTTTTTCAGACTATCAGTGTGTCTGTATACTGTGTGTGTGTATGTGTGTGTGTGTGTGTGTGTGTGTGTGTGTGTGAGCGTGCACATGGCCGTGCATCTGGCAGCGCAGTCAGTGTGGGCTTCAAATGCAGGCAGCTCCATTGCCGAGCCCAGGCTGGAGTTGGCAGGAGGGAGGTGGAAATCGGCTCCTAGTTGACTAGATTAGGATAAGAAGGATTAGACAAGGTTCCCATTGTGCACGCAGGAAATGCACACATCCACAGAATGTCACAGGCCAAACTGACGGACTGGTATCAATGAAGTAACCCTGAAGTCAGCAATGCTATCAGTGTGGCTGTTTGCTTTTTTGTTTTTTAGGTTAGAAGAATAGCTCCATAGAAGGAGTTGGTACATACCCACAGCCTCGATACAATAGCACTTTATTCAATACATTAAAAGAACAAGTAATACCTTTGTTAGTGTAACAGTTAATGTGAGAAAGATATCACTTGCTGAAATGTTGTGAAATCTTTATTGTAGGGATAGTGTGCAGCAGCTCCTTCTAATTTCAAGTTCAATTGCACTGCGGTGCCTTCTGAAGTATATATTCCTTTTTGAATTAGCAGCAAGGCTGAGAGAGATACAGACACTAGGATAGACACAAACAGCCCTGATTAAATTGAAGCCTCTTGTAGTATTGTGACTATAGGAATCAAGGCTGCGCTGCTGCTGCCGCCGGGTGGGAGGCGAAGCTGCTGCCAGGCTCCCATTGAAATACATAGAGGCAGCAAGTTGACACTTTCCGGTGTATAAGGGCTTTTACAGGCAACACAGAGGCATCGACCCTGAAACAACTTTGCTTTTCTTGTTTTAAAGTGCATAGGGCTTGTAAAGTGTAGGCCTATATTGTATAGCCACTTAGAAGGAATTGAATACTGCTAGGAATGAAAGATTGCACACTTCTTTAAGTTATCATCTTGGGCCTCTGATACCTCAGAAGAGGGGAATAGTCCTGTGTAGCCAGAGGGGTAGAATTTGGCAACAACACTGCAAGAGCTAGGGGTTCCCACTGGAGCCACCCATACTAAAACAGCTCCCACTCATAGAACTATTAAGACACCTCAGATAAGCGTCTACCAAATGGCATATGTTAGGGGATGCAGTGTGACATCCCCTAACATATGGGGTATGCTGCATTCTTCTTACCAACCAGTGATGACATCTTTTGCAGAGATGGGCAGCATTCTAATTCTGTGTATTAAAAATATTCAAAATACTTGTGTGATCATGTTTAGTCTTGAATCTACACAGAGTTTTATGCATCTGCCCCCTGGGGTGCTTAACTTTTGATCATGGGATTTGCCCTGAGGGTGCTGGAGAGTGTACAAACCCTGTATGGGTGAGGCATGCACAGACATGTTTTGCTATGACCTTCCACCATATGGATTTGCACTATCTATCCCCCTATAGGGTAAAAAACAAACTATTTCAATTGTAGTAGGTGTATTGTAGCATGGCTGAAACAAAAATAATTAGACAGAATAGATACAAGAATGAATATTGGTGCTGCCTTTACTCAGTGGAAAGATCTCAAGAAGCAGTGAGGAAACAACTGATGCAGCAGCAGAGATGGCTTATTTAATGGATAGGTAAAAATCTTATTTATTGATTTCTATCAAACATTACTTGCAGTGTGAATATTGATGGTTGTCTGTTTTTAACATAGCCGCTAAGCAGTGCAGTTACCATAAGGATAAGTTGTTAGCCTAGCATTACCAGCTAATCAGTACAGCTACCACAAGTATACTGTAAGTTATTAGCCTAGCGTTAGCAGCTAACCAGTGCAGTTATAAGGATAAGTTATTTTCGTACCTGTTGCGGCTCTGGCTGCCTGTTAATGTCAGAAAAATGTCTCATACTCAGGGAGATAACTCCAACTTTCTATGCATAGTCTTCCCAGTGTTTTGCCCTGTGGCATGGCCTGTAGTTTACAGTCTCTGAAGTACTCCACAGCCTCCCTGGCTGGTTGATCCAGCAATTTAGCAAGACTGTTTACTCCTTGTTCCCCATACAAAATCAAGGCCTCCTGGTTGTCTAGGTATGTGAGCTGCTGGGAGCTGTTGGACCAAGTTTGTCTTTGGCAGGTGTTTGGTGAGACTGGCAACCACAGATTCATAAAACCGATGACTGTTATTTTGCCACATACCGTCAGTCAGCTCAACTCCTTTAAAAAATGACACACTGTTCAGTTTTCTTTGTCTATTTCCCACCAGAGGTTTTCTTAGCTGTCAACACATCAGTTGTTTGTTGGATATAGCAACTTGAATCCATGAGTGATGTGTCTCTTCACTGAAGCTTGAGAGAAAAGCGCTGAGGTTCACGCAGCACGTCTTTCATGACAGCAAAATCTTCCACAAATCCCGAGTTGGTTAGGTGCTTGTTAAGTTCTTTGTATTTTTGCCTTTCAACATCTCTGCACGATGTATCCTCACTGACTGTTCTAAAATGGAGTGCAAGCTCAGGAAAATCTCTCCATACAGTGTTTACTGTTATGAAGCAACTTGGCACCCAGTAGCTTCATTACCCCCCTCCATCTCCAGCATCTGTGGCTCAGGGCCTTCCCTCGCCACATCAGAACACTGGGAACTGCAGTCCCTTCCCTTTTTACCGCCTGCTGCTGCAATTTCTCCTAAGCTGCGTATTAACCTTTGCCCTTGTTATGATGGTGCAAGCTGACGTATTTACTAAGTACATTTAGCGGCATAGAATATTCCCTGTAAATCAACATACTGCATGCGCGTATCTGGCCGTATGTTCATTTGAAGGTGCTCTGCAAGCTTCTGAGGCTACATGCTTCAAATGAGAAGGGCAGTGTAAGCATTTAAGGGGAATTTGCAATATGCTGTTGCTGCACATGGGCTAGGTACATGCTGTATCAGGCTTGCAGTTGTTTGGTGGTGTCTGGTTCTGCTGTTTTGGGGGGCCACCTGAATCCCACTGAGATTTGAGCAGGGAGCGTCACGATTGCTTTGCAGGGTTGATTGGGGTTGATTTGGGGTTGATTCACTTGGTTTTATCCTAGAGAGCAGAACATGTACCACTAAATACAGCTGTATAACCATTCATACAATAATGGTTTTAGATTCATGACAAGAGTATTCATGACTGAAGTGGGTATAGACAGAGAGTAGCAAAATTAACATTTATTTATATGAAAAGTTGAATAAGCGCAAGTTAAATGGCACAAGGCTGTCAGTGTTACAGAGGCATGAATCCACATTTGCACCCACACAGCACTCGGCATTGACAAGGGCATGCAGTATGAGGGAGTCCTACAGAGAATAGTAACATAGGGAAAATTGGAACAAAAGGTTGTTGTAGACATGCAATGTTTTACCCATAATAGATTTTGAAACGTGAAGAGCTGTGAAGTTTCGTGGCAAGACAGAGAAACAATGAAAGCTGTTGCCCCAACATCCTTTTTATGAGTTATTTCCCTTTCTGCCCACTTTTTCTCCCTCATCCTCTGTTTCCCCCCTTCTTTCCCCTGCAACTGTCTGGGCGCCTGTCTCCTGCGGCGGTGCCCTTGCCCCCGTTCCCAGCAGTCCCTGCTCTGACAGGTGACCCCACGGAGCATCGGCCTCACACGGCTGGCTGCGTCCACACAGATGTGTCCCTGCTCGTCCTTTTCTGTCCCGCACCCTGTGACGTGGCCCTCCGCTGTCTACCTGATGTCGCCCCACGGGTCGCTGCTCCTCTCCTCTCCTCTCCTCTCCTCTCCTCTCCTCTCCTCTCTCCTCCTCTCTCCTGTCCTCTCCTCTCCTCTCCTCTCCTAAGCCCTCTGCTGTCCCTCCCCCTCCTCCCTTCACTTTTCATAATTTATTTTTCTTCCTCCCTCGCCCATTGCCGTCCTTTTTGATCTGCACTGGCTCGCATGAAATCTTTGCTCCTGCATCGGCTTCCAGGGCTTTGTTCTGTTCTGCCTCCGACTCTTAACTCTATCTTTTTAATTTCCCACCCACTCCCTTGCCTCGTCTGTGCTCCCATTGTTTCACCTCTGTTTTGGGTTTTCATCTCTCTCGTTTTTCACTTCTGTTCCTCTTCTATCTCATCCTTAAGATCTCACCTTCTTCTTTTCTCTCACCTGCTCTCTCCAACTCCTTCCTGTTTCCCACATATTTTCTTCTCTTTTCTTTCTCTTTATGTCTTTATTGCTCTCATCTCTTTTCCCTTCACTTTGTCCCATCTGCTCGCCTTCTGTCTAGCCACTTTCCTCAGGCCTGAGATGAACATTTGGCAAGAAAGTATAACTTGAGAGGATTTTATTTTTTGAACCCACTTAAGACTTTAGTTCCAATGAGACATGTGAGCGAGGTTCTCAGAAACGTTTCATCATCTTACTCTGAGGCCAGTTTAATTGAGATTTGGACAGAATGAAAAGCTGCTGTGAAAAAAATTATCTGGCAAATGTTTTACTTTGCCGAATTAGGGAGTTGTAATAGCTCAAAGTCTGTCTTGATACAGATTCCCTCAAGATCCAAGGTTGTAATCAGTGAGCTTTGTTTAGATTTCAATGAGTCTCAAGTGACACCCTGTCAAGGTCAAGAATGTGAAGTTGATATGTAGCAGATGGAGTTCTTTCTATATTTGCCCCTCAGACTTTTTTGTTGTTTCACATTGAATTTAAATCCAGATTCTTGTAGGACTCAAACACAAGAACAACTGTTACTGTAACCCAGCTGGAAACCAGAAAATAGTACTGTAATTTTTTAACACTCATAACAAGGCAAGTTAACTAAGAACATATACAGTGCGGCCCACTGCTGTCAACCATAGTTGAGGTCACTGATCATTACTTAATTCCAATGTCATCCGATCCATGAAGGAGAAAGTCCCTATAGATCCATATTCCTAAATATATAAAAAGTCTTTTGGCAACAAATCAGTCACTGAGATAATTTAGGGGCTGTGGCCTCCACTCCAATATACACGTGCATGTTCCCACACCCTGCTGCACAAGGTATTTTTCTATAATTAATGCTTTGGTGCCACTTTTAGCAGTTGCCTGTGGTAGCGGGACGGAAGACTAATCTGATGAACAAAGAAGAAGACAGGCTTAAGATTTTAACCTCAACTGCTCCAGTAAATATCCGATGGCATAAACACAACCCCTCTACCAAACAACATTAAACCCTATACCACCATCCCTAATTAAATAATGCCAGTGGAACTGCAGGCATTTAATTGCTCAGACCTAGTTTTTAATATTCACGGTTTGCAAAAAAAAAAAAGTTCCCAGGTAAATATTTGTGTCCATCTGGCTTCATTCGTGAGCACTTGTTGGTGCTTTTGTTGGTCAGGGAGAAGCTGCAGGGCAACAAAGTGCAGGAAGGTGACCTTTTTGAAAATAAAACACTGGGCTAGAATAGGAAGAGGGAGAGAGAGAGAGAGTGTGTGTGTGTGTGTGTGTGTGTGTGTGTGTGTGTTGGGGAGGGGTGTGGATGGGGTGGGGGGGTTGTGGGTTTGGAGGGTGGAATTAAATTGCCCACAAAAGTCCTCTTTTCCTCTCGTGTTTTCACTTGCTCGCTCTTTTGGAGCCAGCCAGACAACCAGCCAGCAGTAGTGCAAGGTAACCTTTCTCTAATTGATGTCTGTGTGTGCCCAACGCACCAGGCGGCCATATTGTGAGGGAGTAGAGAGTAGCCCAGGCCTCAGCATGTGGCAGGGTTTGGCAGGAGGGGGGTTGATGCAGCCATGCAGTTTGAGTTATGCAACACAATCAGACGCCAACGCATTTGTAACAGGTACAGTCTGAAGAAAGGGCTTTAAATTCTCAACAAACTACAAAACATGTAATAAATACACCTATTTTACTCACACAAAAAAAAATGTCCCTTATCTAGCAGGGCTAACCCATTATGTTTAATTGCCCGCTATTCTTTGAGCAATGTTGCTTGCAGAGTCTCTATGGTACAATTAGCTACAGTCCTATATAATGACACGAGTCTGAATATTCACAGTGAAACTGTCAGTATTGAGTTATTTAATGCTCTAAAAATCAATTCCTGCTGCGCATAACAGTTACTTCATCTAAGAGTTTATGGAGACTGCACAAAGTGGGGCCTGTGGGACAAATTTGGCCTTTGAGTTTTTCAGCCACCCAACGTTTTGAGACAGTAATTAGAGACCAAATGTGAGATAGCTGGCTTTTTACAAGGCATATTGGCATGTATCCTGCAGATATAAGACCCAATAAGTTTTAGCTCAATGTAAAATTTCTAAATACTAAAATCTAAAATCATCTTTTTCATCTGTGGAATGCTTTAGCCCTTGGACTTCCATGTCTAACCCGGGTTTTGGTAAATTCAGTAACAATTTTATACTGATACCAAATTGATATTGATAAAATTACTATAAGAACCTATTTACTACAAAGGATTTCCACTTTTTTAAATTTAAATAAAACCCTCTTCCTGAACTGATTGAATTGGAAGTGAATTGAGTCTAACCCTGCTACCCTGCACACTGAGGCCAAACACTGGCGCTATCCTTGGTGCTGATCATGTCTGAGGATGATGGCGTTATCCATGGTGCTGAAACAACAGATGCCTCATAGAAACCTATTGTGTGATAGCAAGCCTGTATTAGATATTAGATAGATCAGAATGGGGCAGGCTGTCAGGCCACTAATGGCAGCAATTTGCTCGCCGCTCAAACTTTTTTTTTATCCAGGGAAGATTTGCTGAGCACACTTTCTCTTTTCAAGCAACACTTGGTTCACACTGATAGAGTAATACACACTCTGCTTGGGTAACCTTTAAGCTACCGCCAGTGGTGGAAAAAGTACTAGAATGTCCTACTCAAGAAGAAGTATTGTTGCTTTGCTGATATTGTACTTAAGGAGAAGTAAAAGTACTGGTGTAAAAATCTACTTAAGTAAAAGTAAAAAGTAGCTAATTTAAAATGTACTCAGATTAAAAGTTACTGAGTTACTGTTTTTTTTTTAGAAAAGTGAACGTTGTTGCATGTGATATTTCCCATGCAATTATAAAAGGATGAGAGGACAGAGTTCAAGCTAGATTATTTTAATTGGAAAAATTTGGAAGTAACAAAATAAAGTGCAGAAATATAGTCAAATGACTCTTCTCACTGTGAATGGCTCCACAATTTGTCAATTTACAATGGGCCAGTTTCTGTTGCTTATGGAGAGAAACTTATACTATACTTCAGTAAAAATTTACTTAAGTAATAGTGAAGTTACTGACTTTAAAAAATACTCAAAAAAGTACAAGTACACAAAAAAGCTACTCTACAGTAATGTGAGTAAATGTATTTAGTTACTTCCACCCTTGGCTACCGCAGCCTCTGCCGCTACTTCCTCCGTTTCTTCTTCTATCTTCCTGCTTTTCTTCCTTTACCGAATGTTACTAAAATCTGACCATTTCCCCCCTTTGTTCTTCAATCACTGACACACTCCATTTGTGAGAGTTTGTTCAAAATGTAATAGGTCTGACTGTGCATTTCTGGCACCATTTAAATACTGTGGGAGCCAGATCCTCCCAAAAGTAATTACTCCAGGTGAAACCACATATGAAACGTATTTACTCTTGTCCTCAAACAGAAGAGAGTAAAACCAAAAGGGGGGGATGCAGGATCTTAAATAAACAAGACGGGCTGGAAACGTGCTGAGAAACACACTGGGAAAAAAGCAATTAAGCCCATAAACCAGGAATCAATCTTGATAAAATGATCCTTTATCGCGCTATTGTCTGAGTGCTATTTTCAATGATCTATGATGTGTGTGTTTATGTATGTGTGTGTGTGTGTGTGTGTGTGTGTGTGTGTGCAAGTGAATGTGAATTAGAGCAAGAGAGGCCAGACGCAAGCTCCAGCAATCAAGACCAAATCAAGGGAGGAGTCTTTTAAGATGCAGCCCCCAGCGTCAAGCCTGTCATGTCTACTGGATGTGTGTGCGCACATAAACACAAGCTGCTTGATTATAGGGTGTATGTGTGGGGGGGTTTGTGTATGTATGGGAAGGGAGTACTAGGCTATTTTTTTTTGGTGGTGTGTGGGTGGGCCAGACTGGAAAGTATTATGCGGCATACACACAGGGGGCCTATAATGTAAAAAGTGAATACTTGCAGGTGGAGGCGGAAGGGTGAGATGGCTCAGCAGGCCTCGCTGCCTCTGTAGGAGAATTAGATGGGAAGGGTCGCTTTTTCTGTTATGTGCACATGGAGGTGTATTGAGTCTGAGAGATTTAAGTATCACATCCACATATTTCTTATAGCACGACACTTTCACTAGCTGTATTACACATTCTTCTGTTTCTCTGTATATCCACACACACACACACACACACACACACACACACACACACACATGCCCTGTATGCCTTCCACCAGCAGGGCCAGAGGGCAGGGGCAGCCAGGAGCAGGAGCACCACCTCTGGAGTAGATATGGGGTACAGTGGGTCGTATTTACTGAGGCGCGCTAATTACCACCGTGCACAAAAACTTAACAGGCGCAGGGAAGAGAGCAGACTGTGATGTCCCAACTGTAGCTGAGCCAGAGGCCAGGAGATGAAGGGCTGCCAGAAGTTTTGTTAGTACGGGTATGGCATGACTCCTCTTGGTCCGAGATTCAAGTTTGTTTTTTATTTCATCAAGCTGTGCTAAAATAATGTCAACATTATTAGTATTATTAATAATAATTAAATAAATATGACCTGGCAATCAATCATGTATTTTAATCTCATCCTCTAACATTTGAAAGAGAGTAAATCTGAAATGAAACACTCTCTCTTACTTGTCATCCTCTCTGCCTATGAAAAAATAACACAGCAGACATGGCTTTCTTTCTTTTTGATTATTTTTTAGGCTTTTTGCCTTTTATTATGATAGTTTACAGTAGAGATAGACAGGAAAGATTAGGGGAGAGAGAGGGGGTGACATGCGACAAAGGTCCCGGGCCAGATTCGAACCCAGGACGTCACATTTACTTAGACCACTGAGCCACCAGGACCCCGCCATGGCTTTCTTAGAGTGAGAAATTAGGAGGTGCTTCCTCTGGCCGGTCAATACTGTGCGCAATTATGCATGTTTTGGTTTAGTAAATGGATGGAAGTGATCCATTTCAATAATCTCCTCCTCCATTTTTGCACCCTACCATTGCCATTGCCTCTAAATACAAATTAATTAGGTCAAACACATTAAATGTCTCCTGCCAGGTGTCCCACCACCCCAACCTATGCTTAGTAAATGCGGCCAATATGTCACTCAAGGACACTGCTAGGGATGGATGGGTCGGCTGTTAGTGGGATCTTCCCAGCTTTAAGTATGTTTGTGTGTGTGTGTGTACACAGTATATCTGTGTGTACGAATGAAAGCCAGAGAAAGAGACAGAGATAGAGCCAGAGTCTGTGTGACAGCGTGTGTTCACGTAGGAATCACGTTCTTAGCATTACTGCCAACGCTGTGTCAAAATGTCCCGTCTTCCTGTAGAGCACCGGGTGCGCTAACCACCGAACACACGGCCTCTAACTTGGAGGAGGGGTGGGAGGGGGTGGGTGGGGGTGTCCACAGTGGGAAGGTTGGGAGAGACACAATGCAGCAACCAGAAGCCGCAGGGGAGAAGGTCCACCTCCCAAGGCGCCGTTAAATTGTCTGGAATGGCTTCTTGTTAACGGCAAAACATCCACCATACGCCCACGCCGCCTGGCTACTTTTGTTCAAAGGGTAATTTACCGTTAAGAGCGGCCATCCTTTACAAACCTCCTGTGGTTCGTGGCTGCTGTACTTTATTCCAGCAGAAACCGGTCAGCCACAAGGTCATTGGTTTGTAGAAACCTACTGCGAGCCCTCACAATAATTGTTGACACTAAAATGGCTACACACTTGGCACTGGCTGCAGAATCTCACAGCAGAAGTGCCGGGACAGTAACATGTGGCATCAGCAACATTGTTACTGTATTCCAGTTGGACCACAGGGTTGTTGCTTGAATCTGATATGTGGTAATGTTTTTATTTGATATATTGGATTGTAACAGAAAGGTACACAACATTTGTTGGTTAAACAAACACCAGATAAGAAAGGCATAAGGAAAAGGAGGAAAGATAAGAAAAGATAAGTCCTTGCGATAGTAAATCCCTGCAACTGTAGCATCATTACTGCAACAGTGCAAATAAAATCTATAAAGGGCCAGTAAGTAATCTATGACCTCTATTGAACTCTATCAGCGACCAAGAGGAATAGAAACACTGGCAAAACGCCTCCTCCTAAAAGTCTCTGGCGCAACCCCCATCCTCTCATCCCCTTGAGTTGTGGTGGCCTGTAAGTCACATTTTCAAAATAGAGATGAATAAGCTAGCTAATTACAGAGACAGAGATCCAACAGAAATGTCTAGTGAAGAGGTAATGTATCACAATGCAAAATGCTGTTTGTAATAACACTACTTTCTCAGAAGGGGGATTGGGAGTGTCTTGAAATTCCAGCGTATGGGGAGCTTTTATATTGTGGTCATTTTGTGCTATGTGGCTGTAAAAAGCTTACTTGTTAACCCTTTAAGGAAGCAGTTGTGAAATAATAAACAAGTCAAAATATCAACTTTTTCATAAATTAAGAAAAACCATGCATCCTGAAAATGTTATATGGGTTTTGAATATGACTTATAGGCCTTACTTGATTGATTGATTGATTTGATTGATTTCTTTTATTTTCGTGTCATGCACACAAAGTGCCCAACCCTCATGGGTTTACAAGACACCAAAAAAAAAAATTGCAGTTGCAGCGGCCATAAATTTCAATACATTTCATTTACGGTCATGAAAGTAAAGTAAAACCATGAAAATTAATAAAATTGAAGTTACAAATTTTGCATGACATCAGTTTCATACTCCCCAAACAATGATACTATCACAGCACCAGCACTTAGAGGGGCAGTTAGGGCCCTACCAGAATCATTATAGTTTTGAATATAATGAAGATTACTGAACAATTTAAGCCATTGTGGTGGGTTGGCTCTGCAAGCTAACAAAGTATGTTGGTTTTCATTTAAACATGGGCAATACTGGATGAATTGGTACTATCAATTATGGGCCAATGGATCCATTTGATCAAATATGTGATGCCTCAAGTTACCTAGACCCCCAGGCTTAAATCACAGGCAAATTTATCTTCTTTTAATGACTCCCCACTGGCTGTATGTCTGAGAGTCTAAGAGTCAATTCATACGACTGGACTAGGGTCAAGAGCATTCTGTGTTAAACATTTACCATTTGGAGAGTAAAGCTGATATAAACCTTGTTTTTTCAAGCATGTAACTTTTGAGAAATTTGGAAAGGTTTTGGAAGGGGTTCATGAAACTGAGCATCGGGGGGAAATAAAAAAAAAAAAATGTAAAGAATCTTCAGTTCAAGTAAAAACATAAAAAAAAAACACTCAAATTAGTTAAAGGTTGTTTTTGTGTCAGTAGGGGGAAAATAAATAAGACAATAATCTAGGCAAGTATGTATATATTTTTACTAGGCTAGTATATATTTCAGAGCTAAGCTTTACAGGAGCAGGCAGCCTTGTTTACCTCTCCCCCCTAAGATCTGTTGGGGGGTGGAGGGGGGTGGGGGGTGGTAATGCAAGCTGTTTCTGTTTGAGTCTGATTTGTGGTTTGGGTGTCAAGGGTTGGCTGCATAGAACCGTCTTTGTTTGGTGTTGTTTTCCTCACAAGCTCTTTGTCTCCTGGAGGGAAGGCGCAAATGTCACGACTCAAGCTGGAGTTAATCTCTTTATAATGGATGACTTGCCTTTTGTACACCAAAACATTTGTGGTCACACATGCGCTGCATGATGAGCATGTGCACACATGCATACTGTACATACACACATGTGAAAACACACACTCACTCGCTCACTAAGACAACTAAAACACACCGTTTATGGAACAAACACAGCAAACTCCATGCAGAACTGAAAGCACACAGGAAAAAGCACCAAACAACCAAAATGCACACTCCACACTGTATGCCCACAATACCAAACCTATGGGCACAGCATCACTGAAAACACAAATATATTTCATTCATTTTAAAGCACTCCTGACTGAGCAAGGGCATAGCATAGTGGTGGGAACAGTAACAATTGGCAGCTTCCGTTAAACAAACAGGTTGCCAGTAACCCTGAGCACTTAATGCAGTGTCGCTTTTGTTGAAACAGTTATAAACTGAGGCACAAAACCAAACTCAAACACTCACACACCCACTCACACAAAGATACATGCATACATAAACACAGACACAACAGAGGTTCTCTTACTCTCTTGTTCAGTGGGATCTGAAGCGTAAGGGGGCGGGCTCAACGGAGCAACAGACACAAACACAGCAACATGAGGCGGGGGGAAAAGGTGGGCAGCTGTGGAAAAAGTTTTCTAAATTGTCAAAACTAATCTTTAAAATTGCTGCAGTTTTGCCCTCATCTTTCTGCTCTATGTTGTTATATAGCTGTTGAGATCATAGCTGACACGAAACAAGAAGTCAGGCAGCTCAATATCTGGCCCTGGGTGCATGTGTGGATGAGCATGCACGAGTGTAGGGGAGCAGTGTATATTTCATTTGACTTAAATTGCATTTCCTCAGTGGCTGACTGAGCTGTCACAGAATTCCAAAATCTCTGCAAGAAAAATCACCACTGAAACCAACTTTGGGTTTGAAAGCAACTGTACAGTTGGTCTATTAAGCTGCATTTACACAAGGACAGACATCTGATTTCAACTATTCACAAATCTGATCATTTTATGGCTCTCTAAAAATGGAAAAATCTGATTCCACATGGTTTCTCAATATTTAGAGAGCCATGGAAGTATATAATATGTGCCAAAAAAGCAAAAAAACAGATCTTTGAGTTAAGATTAGACTTTGAGGTTTGCTCTGAAAAAAGCACAATTACACTGCTAATTATACTGCTAATTTAAACCTTCAGTACCTAAAAGACTGTTCTTTGAATTGATGGGCAATAGAGAAGATGTGAAGAAAGTAGAAATTATGCCGTTAAACTTGGGCAGTTCATCTTAAACCTGCAAATACTACAATATAGTTTGCTGAACTGATGAGTAATATTAAAAGTAACTACAAGTCTGTGTTTAAGTACTTACCTACTTGGTTAAAGCTGTATACTTTGTAATTTGCTAGTTACCACCTATTTTATGTAACAGAAAATGTTGCTATTTTTCTTAATCGTTTGAAATTTTGAGATTTTGAGATTTGGATATGGAGATCCATGTAAGTTTTTAACATGTTTTAAAAGTTCCCACTAAACTAAACTAAGCAAGACCTCCAAACATTTCCTGCCACCATGCAACACATCTGCTGTAGCCTCAGAAAATTACTTGCTGACATTTTGTCACCATTTGGTTACATTGTGATTGCAGTAATTATCCACAACTGAACAACAAACCTTGTATGATTTTCCGCTAGTGTTGCTCCTGTTTGCTTCCATATTGTCAGGTGTAGGTAGAGCACTGGGCAGAGTGGGCTGGTCAAGGCACCTGTAAATGACTGTAATTAACAGGAATTACAAAACAGGAACTACAGTACAGCAACTTACACAATGAAAAATGGACTTGTAGTAAAGGAAAGATTTGATGAGTGTGTGTGTGTGTGTGTGTGTGTGTGTGTGTGTGTGTGCATGAGCTTGTGTTCTTGTATGTAATTATCTCACACCACACCCCTTTCAATTGTTGATCAGTCAGTCAACACAACTGCCAATTCCATTCTTCCAGGGCACCCGGCACCTGCAACAAACAACATCCTCAAACACTCGCTGCGTGGCCATAAATGTCATGCACCACAGTTCTTGTTCTTTTTTATGTGACATGACTAGCTACCCTGACCGGCCACACTTAATCTTATTTTAACACCCTTGAGCCCCATTAAACACAAAGCAAACACCGCCAGTCTGGGAATAGCTCGTCCCTGCAGCATAGTCTGGCGCCATAATGAGTTTAAAGGAAAAATCTGCTCAAATAATAAACAGGCTTTAAGTCTAATGGTGGTGATGCACTATAGCCAATTTTTTTCGGGAAATGTAGAAATTTAGAAAGCTACAGCCACCAAAGTGGTGTAATGGAGAGGGTAGGTTGCTATATGATAAAGAATCATGCACTTTGCAACAAAACTGCCACAGAGAGCTTTTTTATGGTAGAAACAGAGCAATATAACAAGGTGTTGCACATTTGGTGCCAGTGCTATGAGTCTCTATTGCACCGGTGAATGGCGAGAACAGAAATATAAAGTGGGTCATTTTATGCTATTTTAGACAACTTTCTACAATTACATCCTTCTAGTCAGATGTGAAAATGGTTGGATAATCTTGAGGTATTTGATCCACCACCCAACAAGGATATAAAATAAACCTTGTAAAATGACAAGCCTGAGGTGTCACAAATACTATTATTTTCCCCAGCAGTAAGATGTTCTCATGTGATATAACGCTGAAGCATCTCCTTGGGCACTGATGCAAACCAGAATTTCCCAAAAGGTTGCCTGGGGTATCACTACCTTTAAATTCAACTCAGCTCTGATACAGTCTTAATTTTCTTTGTACAAAGCCTGGAGGCATGTTCCTGATATCGGAGACCTTGTGCATTTTTGTGTTATGGTGCTGGTTATTTGCAAACCTCAGCTGATGTGAGATATTCCACATATCTGGTTGCTGTTTGACAAGGCCATGACATGAGAGATAAGAAGATTTTTTTATGTACAAAGCGACAGACAGATGTTGCGCTAAACTGACCAACCTGCATTTGCAATCTCATAATAACCATTCCAAATCATGTTGCATAACCACCCTGTGTATCTTAAGTTGATTTGTATTAGGTTGTAATAAAGTAGAATCCCATATGATGTCAGTGATGCCTGCAGACCTCCCTGAAACTCTTAAAATAACTTCTAGACACATTTAGGTCAAATGGAAAATTCAAGCTTTTAATTTAAGATTATCTTTAATCTTCTAGGCAGAAAGAGGCTGGGGAATTATGGTCTATCCACTCCATAACATTCCCTTTGAGCATCATGCATAGAGTGCAACAGTTTTGTTTTTATTTATTTATTCTTTTTTTTTTTTCCCTATTCCCAGTTTATAAATTAAGAAAACTCACTAGAAGTTAAATGACTCCTGAGAGTTTGAAAGCAAGCCTGTTGAAAGGCAAACACTCACCCAATGATAACATCAACTACGGCTATAGACAGATTGGGTCAAATAGTACTTGGAAGTAATTTATCATGTCTGTTTTAATCTCCTTGGAGTGCCAGATGGGTGGTGTTTGCCAAAAAAGGTGATGCAAAGAGTTTACTACAAAGTTTAGACAAACAAAAGTGAGGCTTTGAGAAACAATGTAGTATATTGTCTGTGACTTATGTGTGACTTATTAATTTGATGCAGTAAACCCCGCCCATCTGGCAGCGTGAGCAGGTTACAACAAACAGTAAGATTTATTTCCATATCAGGCATTTGTGTTAAACCTTGCCTAATCACATAATGGCATCTGGTGGTGACTGGTATCTTACTTGAACGTACAGCATATCAGTGGTGACGAAGTCCCTGAGGTCACATCAAGGTTGACCTCGACTTTGCCACTTTTTGTGCATTTACACTGTATCCAAGGTTGTCTTTTTATCATATGTATACTGTATGTCAGTATGTAGTGAACTGCAGAGACATATTGATTGTGATTGTCAGTATCTCTCTCTGTCAAATTATGTGACCAAGGCATTGTACATTGTAGATTTATTTTACTTTGTGATTAAAGTAATTCTGATTATTCACTTAGAAGGCAATTTAGGCCTCCTCATCTGGCTCCCATGTCACCTGATCCACTTTGCAGGAGACGACCCATATAGTATGAAGTCTGGACAAAAAGAGCTGAGTAGCCGAATGCTCGTTCATACAGTTTTGAAGGAAATGAAACCCGCTGGCAAGGAGCTGCCTTTTTCTGCTCTCATTCCCCTCCTCTCATGTTTTTTAACACGCTCATTTACCTGAAGTGTTCCGCTTGGGTTGACAGACCCGATACTGTCAGCTCGGTGGCAGTGAGCCGCGCTCCGCTGGCATTTGCGAACACAGATCTATTCTCTTGTTTTGTTCAGACAGAGCATAAATTGTAAACGAGGAAGAAAACTGACCAGTGGTACACATCTGTTCTCCACCAGCAACACCCCACACCCTCACAGCCCCACACAGATGTCTCCACTTTAGTTTCTTCCCGCAGCAACAATGAAATGTCCTTTCTTCATGACATTTATGGATAGCCGACAGCACCAGTGCATTTAGTATCGATGTAGTATTGACCGACCAGAGGTTCTCTCCCATATGGCACAGGCACACTGGTGTTATGGAATGATGGGATAGTGTTCAAGTGAATTTGGTACACAGTCAGGCTACTAATTGCCATTTCTAACTTACATCACACCCACACCCACATCTTGGAAACTACTACAATGAGTGGCGAAAAAGTGGTGAGTCGTCTTTGCGACAGTGATGTAAAACACTACCACTAAGGAAGTCAAGGGGGCAGCAAAGTCATCAAGTTTCAAATCTAATGTAACACATAAGGCTACTGATAAATCAAAATGTAGGAATGAGCAATGATAGAAAGTTACATTTTAAACAAATTTCTCTCTTAAGTGTCTCTGCTATAAGTTGTCGATGTTATTTCAAGTTACAAAACAGTAACATGGATATGAAAACTCAAGATCTGGATCATGTCGGCAAATACGACAAATTCAGCCGTTATTTTCTTTCTGCGTCCAGTGAGATTGCCTGTTCTATTTCACATAACAGTTGATACTGACTATAAATTTTCAGTCTTAGTAGGCAATTTCAGGCTAATTTACATCGCAATTTAAATCACCTTTGCTGATTAGCCACATCCTCAGCAGAGCCTAAAAGATTCCACAAGCAATTCCTATTACCACCCGTGAACAGATTAGTTATTTTATGTATAATCACCGGAGCGATTTCATATAAATCAAAGCATAATAGTGTCCATGGGGATGAGCTATTTGCCCTGCTCTTTAAACAGCAGTGCATGTCGCCTGGAACTGGACCAGGAAATGGAACATTACAGAAATACACAAGAAAAATTCATTTTAAACATTTTTTGAGAACTACACAGTGTGGCTTTAACAGTTTATAGGCAAATAGGAGATCAGATATAATTTCTACTTAAATCCCAGAGTGGATTTTAGTTCCCAATCGCAGGTTTGGTGGAACAAGGTATGATTTTCTCTATGACAGCAGAATCATAATGGTATGACGCATACTTTGAGTTTAAAATCTTTTGTTTTCCTCTTTCCTCTTCTACCCACTGGAACCACAAAAAAAGGGAAACAGTAAGAATTAATCAGAAAAAAAAAGAAAAAGAAGTATTTATATTGCTCATTAAAAAAAGAGAGATTGTACGGCAGAACTGGCAGTAGAGCTTAGAGAGCGGGAGACAGAAAAAAACGGCATGGCACCTGGAATATGATGCATCATATAATGGAGTTATGATGGCTCTGCAGCCATTGTGAAAACAGCCCGTTATTTATGCTGAGCAAGAAGCGAGTCGAGGCCAGAGTGAGAGCATTTAATTTCTCAGCTGATCATGGAGACAGATTCTATTTACAGCCTGCACATGGAGAAACTGAGAAAAAGATGGAGGTGGGAGGGAGGAGGAGAGAGAGGGAGTAGTGCAGGGGTGATGGAAGGTTTTAATCGGTCATTCTGACAAACCTCATTAAGACCAGTACAGTGTGAAGCCAGGAAAAAACCCTTCGTTAAATAAATAGTAGTTTCTCTCTTTCACGGTTCTTGTTTGTCATAAAAAAATGGCAATATTTCTGGCATGGCTTAGTTGGCTGTAGACCGATAGAGACTTTGCGGTTCTGCATGTGCATGGATAGCAATTTCTGTGGATCAGTCAGATAGAGGACTTCAATAATTCTAATTGACTTATACAATCTGAAAGTCAAAAATTGCTCTGTTAGATCAGTAGTGAACTCCATTTCACTTATAATAAGAATTTATGACTCCATGATGGCATACTTTACCCGGCCTGCATAGCAATAACGTAAAGGTGTGATAGAAATATGCTTTCCAAATTTTAGGAAATTCAAAGCATTGTGTGGCCCTGAATAATAACATTATGCAAGTTAGAAAAGCATTGGATTCCAGTTATTTAAAATCTAGTTAAGGCTGCCACCTCCAGAGTCATTCGAGTCCCTGCTGGCCTAGGATTGAATCGAGTCTGAATACATTTTTAAAAAGCTAAAAGAGTGTGGACTACCCCCTCTCTTTAATAGAAAAAAAAATCCATCCAGGGCTGTCATTGAGCTCTTAAATCATATGATGTGCTACAAAGTGTTAGATACAAAGTGTAAAATGCATCATACTGTACTTCAAAAGGTCTTCAAACAAATAACCTTCAGGGTTTGGTATTTCATGTGAAAAAAAAGTACATTTCTTCTCTCAAATGTTTCTGTTCCTCAAAGGAGAACCTTCAGCACCTACAGCACCATGCGCTGTTCATTTGGGAAAAGGTGGGTCTTTGATATTGGATGCTTACCTGTTTCAAACACTTTTACTTCCATGCAAATATATTTCAGTAAAGCCACTTTAATACCCAAGTCTCTTTCTCTCTCTTTCTCTCTGTTTCTCTGTCTCTCTGTCCCCATAGACTCCCAGGTTTGCTCATTCACTCAAGGCATTGTGTCTGCAGACCAAATCATAAAATTCTGGTTTCACTGTTGAGCTGCTATTAAGGCAATTGCAGGAGGATATCCAAAATGGAGGCACTCAGATAAGAAAAATTGGTTATCAAAATGTCATTTCAGGCCAAATATTAACAGAGGAAGGATTAGGAAAACCCACATGACCTGATTCACTGTCTATTTTACCACAAGTGCACTCTTAAAAAATATGTTATTTTCAACACATCATAACACATCTATGTTTCAAGTTTGGGACAACAAAGATTTGTCTTACTTTTTAACACACCATATGCAAATAACATAACAACATTTAATAACATTTTTCAACACAAATCTGCATTGTACCCACATCTTTTTAACAGTGTTACCTTAATATGCATGCTTTCTTCCTTTTATTTTAAAGCACTTTGTAACTCTGTTAAGAAAAGTGCTGAATAAATAGTTATTTTTATTAGAGAAAGGTATTTATAAGGAAAGCTGTATTGTGGTACTCTAAACTTCCATCAAAAGTTTATAATCAAATTATTTTAGGAGGAGGTGTGGAAGGGACAAGACGTCTCAAAATACAACCTTTTCTCTGGCAACATTTCTATCAAATTAATCCACAAGCAAACTGTTCAAAGTAAAGAAAATGATGAATAAAGTTCTTGGCAACCTAACCAACAAGTCTTTGTCTTTTAGAAATGACTAATGCTAATTTCAAACATAATCTCTGCCCTGGCCAATTGACTGGTGTACTCCTGCAAGAGTTTTATCACACTATTACTGTGCAAGTGAGTGTGGGAGTGTGACAATGGGTGCAGCGAGGTCGGGGGGGGGGGGGGGGGGATGTGTGAGGGTGAGACGAGATAATTTGTGTTTTTGGAATCCAGGTCTGGTAATGCAGAGGCAGCGTCCATCTCAAGGGAGCCATTATCGAATCCCCGAGATAAAAAAAAAAAAGCTGGGGGAAAAAAAACTAATTGCCTGACCTTTATCGACTCCTCCGGAGGAGAAACAGACCAGTGCGTGCCATCCCTCGTTACATCCGCATAATTAACGGAAATCGATCTGGCTCCCCTTTTTCTCTCCCTTGATGCGGACGAATGTGCCAACTTGGAGAGTGACGGCTGTCGTGGCGAAGTGTCACAAGGCGAATACATTACCCAGGCGGTCAATGGCAACGCTGAGGGGGGAAAAAATAGAGCAAGACAAGGAGAGAAAATCCATTGCAATTCAGAGACAGACCTGGTATGTCAATCAAAAGCAGTATCGACCAACATTATTTGGATATCAATGCCTTTGTCCTGCCCATTGATTTTGTTTTGTTGTCCATCAGTGGATGCATCCTTGACGATCAGATCAAGTGAGATGAACATGTTGCATCACAGTATTTGGAATCTGATCCTGGCCTAACTGAAAACCCATAAGTAATGTTAATCTGTGTTAAGGCAGTGGACAGCAGTAGAAACAGGGTACTGCTGAAAAAGAGCATGCATACTGAGCATAAGGAGGATAAGTAAAGGTTAAAAATAAATGACTGATGTAGTAGTGTAGTTACAGATGGGGTTTAAATCTCCAAGTATAATATTAATGTAAACTGATACCAAATAAGGTGAGTGGACAAACACAACCCCAAGTTACATCAATAACGAGCTATTTTTATTGTTTTTAGTTATTTCTTTTTTTTTTACTATTTTCCTGGAAATTCTCAATATTGAAAAGCTCAATATTGCAAACCACTGGCTACTTGATCTTATTTTCAGATGAGAAGCAATCATACAAAATGTACTCATTATAAACCGTTTGAACATTTCCATAAGTCAGACATAAAAAATGCAATCAGAATGGGGATAAAAGAAAGTGCAACGCATGCCTGAAGCCTCTACATTGCTTCAATGTCAAAAATGCTTATCATGTTAAAAAGCCCATCCGGAACCTAATCCTGCATTTCACCACCTGAGGGGAATAACAGCTTTATTTCCTCCCAGGAACCAGACTTCTTCTTCGCCGTCGACTCTCAGATAATTTGCATATAAGGTCAAGAGGTCACAGACTCAGCGGCATAGTCTGACATTTTAATTTTGTGTGGGCAGACAGCCGGGATGTGCCCTCCTCCTTCCCTAACCCCGTCTTTACCGGCTTGTCTGAAGGCTAAGTAATGCAAAGCATGGTTGCCATTCACCGTGATGCAAGGCACATACAAACTTAACTGAACAGGTGACATAAAACGGCTAACTAAATATAGGATCTTTCCCCCCCCCCCGAATTGCATACATGGCTGAGACTTAATCTTTTCATCTATTTTCTTTATTATTTCTTCATTATTTTCTAATAAAGCTGTATACTGTTATAACTCTGCCATATGCTGTTTGCATGCCATTATCATTCTGAGACAGATTTGTATTGAAGCCATAATGGGGTAAACAGAATTCGCTAAATCAGGACAGCACTGCTGAAAATGTGCTTTAAATGCAGTACACAACTTTATGATTTCATATATGCGATCAAAAATCTAGACAGCTAGACTATTGAATTTCACGGTTTACTCTGATCTTTTTGTAATGGATAGCCTTAAAATCTTACAAGAACAGGTGTGTTGTGGGACGTTGTGTTGCTGCAATATCCACAAAAAGTAATCTCTTGTGTCTCTACAAGGTTTGACAGGACAGTGTTAGCCTCAAATTTACAGAGTCAAGTGCCAACCCCCGGTTTAAATCTCCAGATGGGCTGGAAATATCTGGGTGGGGCAGTGACCATGTTCACATACACACAAAAATTGTGTTTGTAATGTAATTAAAACAATATAGCGAGTAAGGCAGGAACCATGTCAACACCATACTCTGATTATGTTTGTGCAATCATGCTCTTAGTTGCAATATGTGTAATCACAGTAACATATGCAGAGTAATCCAATTATACTGGCATTAATAGAGAACTTCTTTAAGTGTGATCATCTTATGAGTGTAGTTAGTGACAGAACTCTAGTTGTTCTGTCAGGGGCGCCAAGCTCAAACACAAAATGTCCACAAAAAGTATATACATGCAATAACCACATGTCACATGTAAACCAGATTATCTGGGGAGCTAAATCACACTATTGTCTTACTCCACTATTGGCAACATTCACATTATTGTGTGCATGTAAATATAGCCAGTGAATGACACTTTGTCCTCTATCTACATACCATTGCAGTTCCTGAAACCCCAACTGCTCCATTTGAGATGCTCGGTGGCCACCAGTCTTTGAGTGTGATCAGTGCTTCAGTTTTCTTTGGTCAGAATCATAATAGAAAAGTTTGCTTTGTTGCATTTTTGTATTTAGTTATTTTAAGTTCACAATGCCCAATTACAAGCAAACCAGGGTTTCTAAATCAAATTCCCATAAATTCACAATTAGCTCCTTTGTTGGATTGAGTTTTGGTAACCTGTCACCTGTCATGAGGTAAGCAGGTCCACAGGTAGGGTCCAACGGAGCTTTTTAAAATAGCCAGCACATTTAAAAAAAAAAAAAAAAAGAAGTAATTTCCATTATCTAATACTAAGTGGAGGGCACCACTCTCAGAGCAGAGGCAGCTGATTTAAAAAAATAAATGGATAAATAAGTAAATAAATAAATGAAAAACTCCCCACCTTCTTTGAGAAAATGGTTGCACCCAATCCTCAACTCTCCAGAAAAAAACATGCTTCATTGCAGACATCCGAGCGCAAACTGCACTTACGTTTCCACTTATGGCTGATGAGAGTTACCATTTTAACAAAGGTATTCCTGATATGACATTGTGTCATTCAATAAACTCAAGAGATAATGTAATAGTTTGTCCAAAAATGTTACAGTGCCAGCAGACTTGCTAGCTAACTGAATTAGGCTCTTCTAGCTAATAGCCAATGCCATGTTTCAGTAGTCTTATCAAAATTAAGCAATATTCACAGGGATGAATGTGACATGTGTCTGTTTTAGTTGCTTGTTGTTATTTCTGGAGAATAGTGAACAGTGATGTTACTTTACCTTTTCACCCTCTCAGAAAGTACAGTATCCTGCCCTCAGAGTGCACTCCCCAACTCAAGCACTCATCCACAGAAGACTCTGACAGCAGCAGGTATAGCGAAAACTTTATCACACAAGTAAACATTGCCAATAACTTTCTATAGCATTGCTGGTACTTTTTATTTTTATTTTATTTTGTTTCAAGGATTCTTTGACAGGTTATACATCTCAGTGCTGTGTGTGTGTCTGTCAAAACAAATCTGATTCCAGTCTCTGTAACTTTAGCCAAGTTCTAGCATAATAAAATGAACCAAGGTCTCGACTGATTCTCATATTCGGCTATTTATTTGTGTTCTTAACTACTATGTACAGAAGCCCTGAAAGGCAAAAAAATAAATAAATAATAATAATAATCAGTGTTCTTCTATTAGTGAGTTCAAGGTGTAGAAGTGATGAACTGATGGTGAATGTTCCTCCTGAAACGAAAATGCGTTTGGATTTGTTTTAAACACATAACAGTCTTCTTCTGATTTAAATCATTATTGCTCCCAGCAGCATCAAGATGTGAATCCAAAACCCTTAATCCCTCAGAAACTGACACTACTGCTGGACCACCAGGCATAAGTCAATATATTGACATAGCAACAGGAGAAAAAAAAAAGGTAGAACTTAGAAAAAGGATAGCGGCACATTTTTTTTTCACCTGTTGCTACGGCAATATATTGAGACAGCAACAGGAGGGAAAAAAAACAAAAACATTTTGGTAGAACTTTTAAAAAGGATCCTGGTGATTTTTTTTTTTCATCTATAAGTCAATGTATTAGTTGTGACTGCAGTTTGCCCTTGGTTCATTTTACTATGCTAGACTTTCCAAGCATGAGTAACTGCTGGCTATGAGATTATTACATTACTGTTACATCTGTCTCTTTATACCCATAAAACTGCATGTTTTGGGGTCGTTTCCTGTAGTTAGTTCAGATTACGTTCCCCTTCATAATGAAACACTTCTAAACAGTTTGTTTAGAAGAGGCCCACATTTTCAAGGCCAAATGGCTCTTTTCTCATCTGCCGAAACAAACCAAACTAAGGGAGTTCGAATAAACGTAATGGGCAGGTCCCATGTATGAGTGTGTGACTGTGTGTACCCCTCCTTCCCCCTGCAACTACTCCCTCATGCTGTTGCTGTAAAGAAAAAGTCTAGCCCTATGTAAACTATATTAATGGAATACTTTGCATACACTTGATTGTCTTTGGATAAAAGCATCCACCAAATTACTTCCTATATCCTTACACATCCGGCCTTCTCTGTCTGAAGTAGAGATTTGTTTGAATATGTCTTTCATAACATGAGGAAAAAGTATTGTGCTCAGTTTGAGGAAAGAAAAACATGTGAAATATCACTTCTGGCAACGAGTGAACAAAACATAGAGGCCTTCAAATCTTTATTTGCCACCTGGTGAGGAGTTATTTTGCCCAGCAACTTCTGTGCATTATTTGATCTCTGTTTTTATTTTTCACATAATTAGCATTCTGATGTTAAAGTCCACATGAAATATGCAATGTGCCTGTAATTAGTGCGTAAGTGCTACCTAGTCGAGGGAAAAACAGAAGATTTTCTCACAGATGTTGTCCCCTGGGATGCTGGCTCATTTGATCAGGGATTTATTTTGCATACCTATTTATTTCATTATTTTATAGTCTTGGATTTTCTTTCTGTTCTAGTTAAAGGGGAATGCCACCCATTTTTAAAGCTCCACATTTGTCCAGTCCCTGGACAGTTCAGTCAATGAACTCTTTCCTAAAAGCTACAAATAAGAGAGAAAACCCTTGAATTTGTAAAATCAGAAGCTGCCCCATAGAAAATGAATGGGGCACTGACCACACAATAGTGATACCACTTAATGGTATCACTAGCATAACAGGGGTTGTTGTTTTTTATCTCTGTCTACTAGTCAAAGTGCAGTGGCCAGGTTTGTTGGTATGCACAAGGTACTGCAGTCTGCTGCCCTTTTATGGGCTTACTGGGGCATTTACTCATGCTAATTGCAAATTGTTGGGCACATGCTTCAAATTTAAGATGATGTGTGATCCATAAATAATGGATTTTTGTGTGTTAGAACAGAAATGTGGGTCTGCACACGAGAAACATAAGAAAAATATTCACACGAGGCCCATTGTGTCGCTTTGTAGAGTTTTTGTATGCTCTGCGAAGGGAAAAACTAGATCTTTCAAGGCACTCGACCTCTGCCATTCATTTGGCACAAGGCAGTCCCAGCCTTTGTTGTCAGCCAGTTTGCAAAGGCTGTTCTTTTTTGGATGAGCTTTTTAAAATCTCTTGAACCTTCTTACAATGTCTGAAACTAGATTGCTTGTGGAGAATGTGTGGACCACACAGGGTGATAGACTGAGGTATTCACACATGATCATCTTCTTCTTCACCATCTCTTGAACTGCTCTGATGTTCTGTCTCTGCCTGTGTCTTAAATACAGCCACCGTATTGATGCCATTGCTGTCATGGGTGCCAGGATAGTGCATGACATGGGTGAATGATTAGGGCAATTAGATTCACCTGTTCTCCCCCCTTGTGAGTGTGCATTTCTCCCACATGATCAGGTGGATGGTCGGAGCAAATGTTTAAATGTGCCGTGTGTTGTGAGGAGGCGAAGAGAGCACCCAGGACAGAGCTGGGAGCAGGCGGATGCTTGGAGCGCCAGACACGGCGAAGCAAACCCAGGAAGTACAGTAGCTGGAACTGCTGACAGTGCACATCAGTGTGGAGGCTGGAGGCACATGTGCGGCTACGGGGCCACGACCGGGCGAGCTGCAGGTGAGCGCTTGATGAAGGGGCTAGATACCCGTTCCGCCAGTAAGTAACCGATGTGACAGGGGGCGTGATGAGCGAGGACAGAAGCATCTCAGACCTAAATACTCAGCGTTTGGAGGCTACAGCGCTACCTGATTGGGATGAGGGACTAGCTTTAAGACTGTCTTTTACTTTTATTTGTGGAGAAGGACCTCTGCTGGGTGGCATTGCTGGTAGCCACTCTCTTCTCCTCCGTTTTCCTTAGCGTCAGTCTGTCTGTGTTTGTCCAGTCCGAGTCCCTTTGTTTGTTCCTCCCTAGTCAGTTTAGTTGCGGGGCAACAGTGGTGGTACCAAGTGCTTTTACAATATCATTCATTCATAATTCATTAAAAATATCAAGCCAGTCTTGTGAACCTGGTTAGTGACAGCTATGCATGGCTTTCAGTAGCTTCTCTTAAGTCCAAAAGCCATGGGTAATGCAGTAGTTTTTCACACCATTGGATGACAATTAAGACAATCAGATATTATTACACTATACGTTTTTTGGAATTAGTCTGGAATTACCACTTACGGTCATGACTCCAAGATTAGTAAATCATGGATTAATTGATCATGAAACATTGAGATAATACGCAAAGAGGGAATATAACATGATTAGTACATTTGGCATTGTCCTGGCTCAAAGGGCTAAAGCACATACCATGTACTTGCAATACATTGATTAAAATCTGACTCATGGCCTTGCATGTTATCCCTTCTCTTGACACCATATTTGATATTTGCTCTCTGCTGTTGGCTGTAATGTCATAAAAGATGACTACAAAAAAAAGGTAATGTAGGTGTCATTTGAATGCAAAGACTTCTGAAATACTTTGTGTTGTATAAAACTTTCCAAGTTGCCTTTCTTATGTCACGTAATGTTTATTAATCAGAAATTCCCAGTAAATACTCAGCGGAGAGTAATGCCTAATGAGAGATTTAGCATTCAGCTTCCAAAGTATCCCAGTTAACACGCCACCATTCTCTATCTCATCTGAAATAACCCAGCCATAAAATGATACCATTCAGTGGCCCACTATTCTCTAATCAGCACAGAGGAGCTGAGAGTCTTTTGCTCTGAGCATTAAACTCACCTTGAATGGAGAACGACACAATGAAAAGTAAATTGAAGGCTGCTTTCAATACATCAGATATTCATTTTCCCCGCAATCTGAACAAAAGACACAAACATTTCCTTTACCTGTTGGCATGTGCTGTGGGGACAAATGAGCTCTTATGCACAGTATGGCATGTTTAAATGCATTTCTTATGTAGTTGTTGGAATTAGAGTGTATATGAATATGCTTGTGTGTGTGTGTGTGTGTGTATGTGTGTGTGTGTGTGTGTGTGTGTGTGCGCATGTATATGTTTGTGAGTAAGACGGAGTGAGCATGCATTTCCATTGTCTGTGTGCCTTTCTATGCAACTACGTGAGAAGCTTTTCTTCTCTGTACTCAACCCTCTGTCAAGATACAAGGGATTTATGACTGATCTTTGTGCTGCCTGGTTGGGAGGGGGTGGCTTAGAGTTCCAGGGGGTCTCACCAGGGGGGCTCAGCAGGGGCCTCTGGGCCATGAAACAAACCCCCATAAAAACCCTTACTTCCCCTCGTCTCCCTCGATCCCCTCCCTGCCTTCCTTTACCCCCCCCTCCCATTGCTCACAACAGTCATTCTTAATATTTTCTGGAACAAAGTGCGGCCACTGGTCCAATAATATAGAAGAAATGTGAATGTTGATCATTTACAGACTGCTCCAGGACCAGGTTGGCAAAGGTACAGCACTTGTGAAATTGTAGTTTCGTAGATTTACAAGGTGTGTTGCCATTTTCATGACCTACACTAACCAAAGGATTCCAGGAGTCCCATATGTCAGCTTCATATTTCAGAGTAGCAATGGTTAGGTATTGCAAAATCTTAAGCATTTCATAGCTGATAGCTAAATAGGAACCACACTATATATTCAATTTCCTTATTTTCGATAGTTCAAGCCAATTAAGATGAATTGGCCTATACATATCAATCATATTGATCCGTCATTGGAGGAAAACCATTATGCTTTGATGCTCACCATTTTGATATCGGCCAGTCTACTGCATCAATAAACTTGATTGGGCCTGTTTAAGTACTTATTTATGGATTTAAAGCATGCCTGATAAATGTCAGCCAAAACATTCAAATACACAAACACTCTGTTTTCTCATGTATTCACTTTTTCTCCTCATAAATGGTTTGAATTAGCCTGACGTGAGCAGGAGACAATTGAACCAGAGACCTAAGGATTTATGATGTTTTCACATTTAATGAAGCCAAAAGTGAATAAATTTGTGCTTATGGCGTTAATGTCACCCAAGGGAAGGCGAGTTCAAGAAAAGTTTGATTAGGCCCCACGGATACAGTCAGACTGTGGGCCTGGATGTTTTCCTGTGGAGAAAACGGAGTTGATTGTGCAGGTCAGAGGTGGCTGGGTTCTATCATGCAGCACTGGAATGAGGCTGGGGTCTTAGGCGCCCACATCGTTTAAATTTAGGACGTGGCTGATGAGCCCTGACAGACTGTGGTCATTCCTGTGGGGCACGCCGCTATTGTTGCCGGTGCAGATGTGGAGAGCGTTAAACATAAACATATGGCCCAGGAAACCACACACATGCATGCATACACACGCATACGTTCTGACATATTCATTCCACCTTGAACACACATACATATGCACACAGTTTTTGCACACACACACACACACACACACACACACACACACACACACACACACACACACACACACACACACACACACACACACACACACACACATGCACAGGCAGTGGTTGCATAGGGACTGGGAAAAGGCCATCCTGCTGTGCTGTGCTCCCTCCCACCTGCTCCTCTGGGAACCGGAAACATGGAACCCTGGAATGGCCTGTTGTTTCCAAGTCAATGTGTTCCCCTCACATGTATATCACACACCTCCCATGTTCCTCCGGGGCAAGACTAAAAAAGACTGACAGGGGTGTGGAAAATCATGAAGAGGGGAAAGTGGGCGACCGAGTCAAGAGAAGGAGGGAATTGGTTTTCCGTTTGCGAGGGAAGGTGAAGAAGTTGGCACAATGGTAGGTGAGAGAACACAAAGAATATGTAAATGATGGTGCAGAGTAGGTGGCAGGGGTGTCAAGAGGGATAAAAGTAGACTTGGTGATGAGAAGGGTTCAGATGAGGGCGTGCTAGCTGGGTGTGATAATGAGACGAGTTCAAGTTCAACTTTATTAGCCATTTGTATGTATCAGGACACCTATTGGAAATTGGGAGTGCAATGCTTAAAAAGAGTATCGGCATACAATACAAATGGACATAACAACACAAAAACGTTCTATTGTCTCTTCATATTGCAAGCTGATTTAGCAATGTAACAAAACAAAAAAAACTTTCATTGGGAGAGGGACAGAGTGATGAAAAAGGCCTGTGGCGGATCTGGCAAGAGACAAGAACAGAAGGAAGCAGGTATGTTAGCATCACAGGACAGGAAGAGGAAGAAAATAAAAAAAGAGAATTCAGAATGTGAGCAATGCCTTGTCTCTAACAGCAATCAGTCATTGTCTTCTTGGCTCCATTAAAAAAAAGTTTAGTTTCACTTTTTAATAGATCATACCCTTTACCAACATTTTTCACTGTTGTCTAATGACTCAGTTTGGTGTGGTTTAGACCTTTAGATAACCCAAAGTCTTTTCAAACATGTCTTGGGCACTATGGATACAAGACTGGGAATGTTCTTTGTTGTCCACTGTCTCAAAATGAAGACCCAAAGTCATGTACCCATTTGAGTGAACGATGAGCAGTTGAGTAAAGTAAAATACAGGACACAAGACTTGGAAGCCTTGTCAAGCTAGAGTGGTAAAGTATTGGTGTAGTGAGAAAGAATAATAAAACTCTTCAAGGACAGCACAACATTCTCCTCACTTTTGTGGAGCAAAAGTGCCTTGATGGTCACATGCGTACAACCAATGTCACCTCTGATATTTACAATAGAAACTCAATACCAATACCCAACACAATTCAATCTGTCTTTGTTTGATGCATCAGTGTTTGGCCAATAAATGTTTTTTTTGGAGTGTCTGCACATTGCCGTTTAGAACTGTGCAAGGCATTGGGAGACAGATATTTCCACAACATCCATGGACACCCTATGAAACGAAAGAGAAGGTGGAAGGCTGCAGGCTGTCAGTCTTCGTCAATCAATGGCTCATGGCACAAAGCGTAGTTAAAGGAGCATGGTGCAAGCGCACGGGGGAATGACAGATTTTTTGTTATTTCATGGCCAGAGGTGCGCGGTGCACCTGCGGCGCAATTGGAAACCGAGTTGGATTATGAAGAATACATTATCAATAGGTGCGGTGGGCCTTTCATGACAAATAAAATCACCTCTTTTCCAACCCTTTACAAGCAGTGCGGTCTGTGCCACTGAGCTCTGACATTTTGGTGATGGAAGACCCCAAAAAGCTTCTCCCAAGATAAAACTGATGTCCTTGTGCCGGAGGTGCTGAATCGGCACGAGCAAATATACAACACCTTAAGTAAGCCACAGAGGGCAGATGATGTTAAATTAGCTTGGAAGGAGATAACATTTGGTTACTGTGTTGCTCTGGTCCTAGGAGAACTGTTTCCCAATGTAGGAAACGGTTCAATGATATTAGGAGAAGAGCCAAACAGAAGTTGGCAGCGAACCACAGGGACAGTTTGGCTACAGGAAGGGAGCATCCACCAGCCAGTCTCTGACATCTAGAGGATGTGGCCGCCTCCACAATCCCCACTCCGTGCGTCATGGTGTGTACTGACAGTCCTATGTACATAGAATGACAATCATTCACATCAAAGCCATGTGTATATAGTTAGTTGTATCTTAGTTTTTTCTTGCTTTAGTGAATTATATCAATGTTAAATTGGCCAATATATCCACAAAAAAGGGCTGGTAAGCTTTTGAATAGGATCTGTTCCAGGCGTGCATCGCTTGGTAAAGCCATGAAAATACCATAGTACTTTCCTGTGCCACACGGAATTGCACTGCACTTCTTGATTGTTGCTGACACCCCCCCACTGTGCCTCTCCTCCCACTTAGGCGTAATCAGGTTCACGCCGAGTCACCAAAATACCAAACGGGGGCATCTGAGAAAAAAACCTGTGCGTGCCTGATGAAAATGCCACTTTGGCTTCGACTCAACAATTCATGTTGATGTATTTGGCATTTGTCACAGGCAGATGTAACAAATTCCACTTACTTTTACTGTAATTGAGTAGCTTTTTTGTGCACTTATACCTTGTGAGCATTTTTTTTAAGTCGGTAATTTTACCTGATCATGTTCTGATTAAATATTGTACTTCACTACATTTGAAATCACATCCATTACAGAGTACACATTTTTTGTATGCTCTATAGGCATAACTGTAAATTGTATCAAAATTGCATCAAACCGGCACAAGCATGTGGAGGTTACATTAAAGTTGTAATCAATGAGATCTTGTTTTTTTTATTTTTTTTTTATTTTGGCAACATCTTTGTTGATAAGTGGTCATTGCTGTGGTGGTTTTGCGCATCACTTCCCAGAGATCACTGCTCACGTAACTGACATCTTTTCCCTGGGATTTTCTGTTGATGAAGTTTGAGTTTCTGTAGGTACCAGTCTTTTCTTTTTCTGTCCAGCCATGGTGGCTATGGCTGATCACAAATGGACTTGAGTTTGAGTCAGAATCCACCTATCATAATCTATAAGTAGGCATATCTTGATTTACATATTCATCACCTCTAGCATGCAGGAGGCCACCTATCCCATACTCAGCTTAAGAGTTGGAATCGGTGGAGTAGAATGTGCAACTATAACGCCACTGCATGGTACTTCCATCAAGGTCTGTATCAGGCACTGTATGCATATATAGGCACTACTCTTGTTCTTATGTAACCCTTCCTCCCCCCTGCAGCTACTCCCCCAGGCAGCAGCAACTCCCCCAGGCAGTTACTGAAAATAAGTCAACTTCTTATTCAACTTGCCTCTTTAAATGAGAGTTAAGCATGCTGGATGGATATAATTAAAATACCTTTTGCTTTTATTTAACTCTTATCTATCTTATTTGACATACCATGCAGTACAGACTTTGGTAATTGTTATGTGTCTAGACACATTAATTGAACCTCTTACACTGACACCCACTGTAACCTTGAATGTTACTTAAATGTATACAGTGAATCATAGTGATAATTGGTACAATGATAGATAAAATTTGACAGTTGTCTTGTCCCACACTGTGCCACAGCAACACTAAAATAATATAGCGATGTGTAATAAGAGAACTGAAGCAGACATTTAAAAGTAAAGCAAAAGTTACTTTCCCTAGTAACTAATTACTTTTATTATGCAGTAATTGGTAAAGTAATTAAATTACTTTTTGAGAGAAGTAACTAGTAACTGTAACTAATTACTAATTTTCAGTAACTTGCCCAACACTGGTGACTGTGTGTTTCAGTTAGTCAGTGTATGAGTGTCCATGTGTGAGTGGAGAAAGAGAGAGATACTGTGCATCTTCAGAGACAGAAGAGAAGGCATTATAGCCAGAACAGAGTCAGTATTTGTATTCGCTCAGAAGCTATTTGGAAATCTCTCTGGGTCGTCTCATAAACCCTCAGTGGTTATGAAGGCATTGAGGTGATGCATGTCTGAGAGTAGTTTGATTATTGAGCACAAGTTTCATCATATTATTTAGTGTAAATCCCATTGTCTTTTAAATCAAATTAAAGTAAATTAGTGTCCTTAGTGGGCTGGTGGCTCGGTGGCAGATTTTGTTATTCCTTATGATGTTTGAATCTGCTGTTGTTTAAGCTCTGGTGCTTAGAGGCAAAATAAGATACGTGGCATCTGAAGACGGGCAAAAAAAAAAAAAACATCCCAAGGGAAAACAGTGAGGCTTGTGCAAGGCAGCTGAACAATATTTTGACAACCACAATAATCTCAGTGTGATTAAAAATAGAAAAAGACACTCAATGTCCAGGCAATATTTTCTATTTAGTCATTAATGATTTGTTTGTTTTTTTAACTTCTGATTTCAATTCTACACTTCAGTGATAATAAAGGCACCATGTTTTGACAGGGTTTAATATCAAAAGTGCACATGGAAACACACTGCTCTGATAACAGCACTAAATATTACAGGGGAGCTTTCCAAGCTGCCAGTCTAACTTCACATTGAAGTTGGTGATTATCAATAAATCTCAGTGTGATGCCTTCTCACCCACATAACTGCATTCTCAGACTAATTTAATTATCGGCTACAAGGCTTTAAGTCCAGGGCTAACTAAGGTTTCTCCTGTGGTTCAGCACTTGTGGCATGGCATGGTTTCCCAACAAATACTACACCAGCTGATTTCAATTTTAGTCCCGACCTCTCTGGTTGAAGTTGCTAATCAGTGCAATAAGCTGTAGTGTTTGATGGCACAGGACTGGATACCACTGGCTTATAGGGAGCATTGATTGTTAGCTAGCCCTGCTCAGGAGTACATTTTTTTGTTTAGTTTTTTCCCCTGATAGCCCAACTTCTATGTGCCCCTTTATGCACAGGTGATGGAACGCTTGATGCAGCGAGTGATGGTTACCATGGCATTTGCACAGGCATATCTCCAGCTTTACTTTACACAGAACAAATACCGGGTCAGATCTGGATTTTCTCCTGCTTTTGTCCTTGGTCGTGAGGTGTGTGTCGGAGCCAGATTATTTTAACCCCCCTTTTCCCCAGCTTGATTTGCATAGAAATCAAATCCGCGTCAGATCCAGCAATAACCTGGTATAAATGCTCTGTATAAAGATGTCTTTAGATTCATTGGTATGACTTCAAAACAAAACACATTTGAATAGTCGCTTCGGCTTTAAACCATCTGCAAATGACATCCACAACAAAGCAGGACCATCGATGGATACCTGCCCGTCTTTCTGTGAAAGTGTACAGACGGAAGCAGAGGTGTGATAACCATCAGTGAACCCTTGGGGATTACACTATGCCAATAATTTGTCTTCCTTTGACACTGAAAAGGCTCATTATGGACGTAAATACACGGCACTGACTTTAAATAGGTTAATTAAGACTGTATCACGGCAACAGATGATGGCATGAAAGCAGCCATCGGCCTAATTAAAATGCTTATAGCCTTTCATTTGCCAGTCTAATCACACTACCATCATTGGTTTTTGCAGCCTTTCCACTGAACGGTTCAGTATCTGTGTTTGTGCTGTTAATGTTTAAATCTTCATCCTCCCTTTCTTATTACTGTTTTGGGAATGTATTATTCTAGCCATGGTATACATTTTTGTCAGTTTTATAACCCAATTCAGCATGAGAACCTGGAAATAATTGCAGACCATAATATGGTCATAAACTGCATCCGAGCTGATAGATGGTGCTGATGTGGGAGTTGTTCTTCAACATCCCTATCCACAGAAGTTTAAAGCTTGCTTGATTGCATTTAAGTCACACAGTAACTCAATAACACAGTAGCAAGAGGGCAAAGCAGCAGTTTCTATTCTGGAAACGAAAAAGTTTATTGTCAAGTTTATTCCTGCGGTTGACTTTTTCATGTTATGGCAAACTTATGGCAAATTTGATTTTTAGTCGCATATATGTGCTAAATATGTCCAGAAATGTCAGTATACTAATGTCCACTGATCAATAGCTATGGGGATGCATGATTCATTGCACCTCATCTTGTATCAGTGAGAGGCATTACTCTTATTCTCCCCTCTTTAGTATCAGGAAATGTATGTTTTACCTCATGCAACACTGGTCCAATGACACTCACTCTACCTCCTCTCTAGCTGCAACCACACTGTATACCATGCTGCCAAGTTGGATTTATCTTTGCAGAGTGATATGTAGGCCGTCTATCATATATCTTGCACTGTATAAGGGGTCACGTGAAGGGTAGCAGGCTTCTAATATCAACTTGCAGATAGCTTTCTGTAGCTACCCTCTTTTGCTCCACCTTTGCCTTTGGAGAGCTCAACCTATCTTTCTTCTCCACAAGCACCTTGCACTGCTTGTGGTAAACATTGCTTCTAGCAGAGGATGAGATGAAATACAGATAGCTACAAGGGAAAGAGAACTGGAAGGGGATGGATTAGTTGGGATTTGACATTAATATTACTTTCGTTTACAGAGGGCAGAGGGATGTTTAAACAGGATGTGAGCAGAATCGCAAGTTCCATCATGAACATTTAGTTTTTCAGTTTTGACAGCCTTGAGCAGAATAACAAATTCCATCCTGAAAATGTCTAAGTTTGACAGCATCTTTCTCAGTGTTCGACAGGAGGTTAGTGTTATACGAAGCACAAACACCCCAAATCCTCCCCGAAACATTTGTGATCTCTCTTCCAGCTCTCCTAGTGGGTAAAAAGACTTCTGGCATTCCACATTCTCTGTGAGATATTTTGAATAATAGCAACACCCTCCACCATCGTGGGGCCATCTGTTCACTGAGCCAAAGAAACAGGTTTCTCTCTGCCCAGGGGGTAAATGCCATTCAATATCAGTTATGATCAAAGAGTGGCAGGCTGATTCGGAGCCTCCTGGGTGACCATGTGCTGGTAATTACATTGAAACTCTGGCCTAGTGGCTTTGAGCTGAGACAACAGCCATAGGACAGTATGGCTGTGGAGATCAGAGATCAGAGAGACAGGCATATAAGATCCAGCGCAATGAGAATTGCATTTCCAAATCTAATGAGGTGCCCAATAGGCTGTTGGACAGTAGCCAGGGACAGTGCGAAAGAGACAACTGAGAGATTGCCTTGGTGGCTTGCGAGAGCAACAGAAGCTGGTGTAAAATGACAATAATGTGGTTATTTAAAATTTCTCCCTTCTCTCCTTATCTTGAATGCAAGAGGCCTGGTATGTATGTGAATGAGGCAGAGACTGAGACAGAAAGAGGGACAGAGAGGGATTTCCCTGTTGATAACTCTTGGCTTGTACTTTCTATTTGGCCTGGAATATGTGGCATTTACAATATTTTAGGATTTTCGCAGGGGCAGGTTTTTTTTTTCTTGACTATTCCATGAAAGTTAGATGCTTCTACTTTGGACATGATGGTCAACAAAAAATGGGGGGGTGCTAAGCATGTGGACAGGGCCACGCCCCCTCAACCTACTGAGGATTGGCTGAACATAGACGGGGCCACTGAAGCAGTTGTAACAAATTCGATGAACCATCAAAAACTGAAAAAACTACACTCACTGTGTCAGAAATCCATAGCTAGCTTTTAATGACTGAATTAAACGTGGCCACCAAATGTCATATGATACTGCATGTGATTTGACTGGAAGTTGGGTCTTCACATTTGACAGTGAACTGAAGGGATACATGAATGATTAGAAAGCAACGAACAGATCATTTTTAATTTGGAATGGTGTTGTTAAAGGGGGTATTAAGTAACCTATGACCTTCATCGACCTCTATCAGCAAGCAGTAGGAACTGCAACAATATCAGTAAAATTGACTTCCTCCTACACAAGTCTCTGGAACAGTCCCCAACCCCTCTCACCCCTCCCCTCCCTTACATTTTCACAGTAGAGACGAGTAAGCTAGCTAATTACAACAGAAATCAAACGGAAATGTCTAGTGAAGAGATAATACATGACAATGCAAAATAATGTAATAATAACACTGCTTTGTCATTTGCTTTTTTGGCTTGAGAACAAGGCTTATAGCCTTTGTAGCTGAAATGTCATGCTCGCTCGTAGCACTGTCCTCCACTGTTGAGCAGCTGAAAATGTGTGGAGAAGGGAGTGTGTGGGGAGTAGGAGAAGGGGAGGCGATTGGGAGTGCTTTGAAATTCCAATGGGTGGAGAATTTTTGTTCCAAAATAGAGAATACAGGCGGGAAAGTTAATTTTGAAAGCCAGAAATCTCAGCACCTGCATGGTGAAATAATTAAGTCGCTTGTATTAATTTGCAACCCTATCAGCCCCCTGCAGATATATTATGGTCATTTTGTGCTATGGGGCAGTAAAAGTTATCACCCCCTTAAAATTTTAATGAGACATTAGCAAGTGACACAAACCTGCCTATATGTATCAGTGAGAGCGTGTCAACATTTTGTAGCATCGATGTAGTGTTTTTGGCCACCATTCCCACCTGTTAGTGCGACAACTTCTGCAATGCCCATTGTCCAAGTCCATCCAAAACTCACATTAAATGCCACGCTCATCACCTTTGTTCTATTGTTGTGGCTACAGTCAATGGGGGATTGGGGATTTATCACAGAAAAGTAATTAACCCCACATTACCGTGCGTAAGCAGCCCTGAATCTCCCAAATTAATCATAGTAATCAGATTCTTTTCTTTGGTGAATGCGAGGCTTTTGTTTTATTTATTGTGCCCTTAACCTTCGTAATTAATTTTGCCATGAATTTCTCATTGTGAAATTCCCTCCGACATGGCCTATTTCACTTGCAAATAATTGTCTGGGTGTCGGGACTATGCTTAGGCTTTTCATCAGTGAAACCGCCCTTTGTCTTTTATTCCTAACCCACGCTCTCTGTCTTGGTGTGCATACGATTATGAGCTCCATTTTATTTTGACTTGGAGATATTGCCTGCAACTTGCTTTGAGGTATGCAAGTAACTAAAATCCACAGACCAGATTCAGTATGGAACAAACAAGTACACCCAACTGGAATGTTAAAAATGTCCTGACCTGTTTCAGGCCTGAGTTGTTATTCCACTCGACAAATGGACAAACTAATGAGAGACAAAGTCACTACCCCGGCTACTGCCTCAACAATGCTAATAAGCAAGTTTTGAAGAATGTTATTTCTTGGTGTGTTGCCTATGAAGGCCTGATGTGGAAAAGAGAAAGTGAAGGATGAGAACAGAGAGAGAGATGGATGTGGAGGAAAGTCATATTTTTTCAGCATTTTAATTGCCTGAAAAAACGTTACGTGGTGTCCCCTGGATCGGTTTTGTTATTCTGAGATTGGTGCATCACCTCGGGGCAGGACATGTCCTGTCGGTCGGTCTGTTGGATATGTTATGATAATGGAGTCCAGCCTGAATGGGAAACAGAACTGAAGGCAGCTGACACAGAGGTCAACAACAAAATGTATGTTAAATGATGGACGGCTGGCTAATGTTCCCAGCTAAAGGGGCATTTGTACTAATCTGAATATAAATGAGCAATGCGGCTTGGAAGATGAGAGATTGTGCTTTACCAAGCCATATGCTGCATGGTGTCAGTGTAAAATGCGATCTGAGGTAATCACTTTCATAAAGCTATTAAAATGAAGAAAATGAATCAGATTACCTGCTGACATCTGCTGTAGGTGTCCCAGCTCGCTTGTTACTGGGAATTACATTTGTCTGACTGAGATTTGGTGCCATCTTCATCCCCTGCCAAAACATGAGAGGGTTTAATGAGTTTGGTAGGAACTAGCCGTTTAAAGGTTTTCCAGTTATTCACCTGAAAGAGTTGTCTCAGTCTCAGTTTTTTTCTGCTACTTGCCCTTTCCCTACCAAAAAACTGCCTCCTTCTGTAGTTCATTTGCACCATGTATATCACATTTGCATGCTTTTTTTATGTGGAATGAATACTTGAAGTGCTGCAATAGTTGTTCTACCTCTCCAAGGCTTTATTCAGACCTTGCTGTATGATCAATGAACCCTAGCGTAGCCAGAACACTGATTTATGAAAGGCTGACTGAGGATGCATTTCTGTCACATCATATCCTCACACTTGAGCTTTCCCATATGACAAAGATCTTCAACTGCTTTCCGACCATGCATCTCCGAGGAACAAAACAACTGAGGTTTTCATCTCTAATAAGGTAATGCACTCTCCAAAAAGTGTCTCTCTTGCCCACTGTTGAATTAATTTGCCGGTATCTCAAGCCTGAAGGACCATTTAGCAAATCCTCTTTTGATTCTAAGTAGCTCCTTAATGCATTGGCCCCTTCTTGGTGCGGCCATTTTCAATTAATCCCTTTGCATTATGCATGATTACATTAAACAATCCAATAAATTGATATGGAGTCTCTGGCTAAGGGAAGACTCTGTTAATGGATATAAAATGGAGTTACACCACTCTGGGATGAATTCATTATTTCACTTATTGTTCCGAAAGGTAACATGCTAGATCTGGGTGACACTTTCATCTTAGTTGGCCATTTTTCTATCTGTGTGTGATCCATGAAGACTCAATAGTACAACCTGAATTACAGCCAGAATTCATTCAGCAACCTCCATATTCATCACATCAAGCAGTACTTGTCCCATTTTTACTTGCCTTAACAAAAAAGAAAAAGTTAAATAACTGATAAAGGTCTGTATATGAGTTGCTCTTAGGTGTGCAGCAAGCCTACAGTTTTCATGGCGACGTTTTTTTTTTTTTTCTTTTATTCAGGACAGCAGGAATGCTGTGAGATACAGGTAAGGACACAGGATGGAGGGCTCCAGCAGGATCTGATCCTTGAACAGCATGGGGCATCTGATCCCAGACATGGGGTCTTAACTATTTCACTATTATTGGGCGCTCTGAAGCTATATTAGGTACAGCCCAGTGGGGGTATGTCAGCACAACCTTGATCCACAATTTTGCATTGGCTCCACTCTGCTTTGTCAAAACTTCCATCGTATATTCTTTTCATTTTTGTTCCAGTTTGAGGATGCAGAATCTCAAACTAATGAAATAGTTTAAAAGTCAAAGCCAAAGGTAGAGAAACTTAAAGTACATTGCAGAATGATTGAGTTTATTTGTGCTCATGAGTTTTTCCAATGTTTAGTTCAGTATTCAGTAACTGATAATCATTTCCACTGACAGTGACCATGACCATGATGTGTGAATGGGAAATGTATTAAGTCTTTTCCCTTTCTTTTCCTGAGCTTTTGCACCCAAATTGTACACCCAGTCAGTGTATAATTAATTTCTTAATCACTAATGCTTTATTGTTAGCAAATGATTTGCACTATTTATATTTATTGAACTGAATGCCACTTGATCCTTTTCAAATCTTTCCAATATAAAGGTAATGGACAAACATTGCTATCTTATTTCAGGGTATTGGATACAGTCTGGTATCCTTGTTGTACTCAACTTTGACTTAGCATTACTTGCCATTTTTCTCTGATCGGAGCATTCTCTTTTGCTCATATGTCTCTGGCAATGCTAAATGGAACCAACTGCTATTGTTTGAAGTCATTTAACAACCACTTAGTCATAGCGCTCTGGCTTGGAAGAAAATAAGAGTGGGTGAAGAGTGACTTATAAAATCCGTCCTTGTTTGACCCCACTTTGAAGGAATTTTCGAGTCAGTTGTGTTTAACTTTTTTAAATGAAGATTTAGTTGCCATAATTCATCATTAAACATTTCTACGATATAGTGAATTCTCTGTAAAAAGGTCATCAATCAAGCAAGGATTTAAGTACCCTGATTTGTTTTAATTTTGTGCCATCAATCATTTTGTAAAAGTAGGTGTTGCTTTTGTGAAAGATGTGTATCTCATTCTTGCACGAAACTCCTCAAATCCAGATTGGCGGTTTTTATTAAGTGCAGGTGGATTTGACATAATGTATGGGCAGAATGCTCGGTCTGTGTCACACCACGCATGACTGCACTCAATGACAAACTCTGACTATCCTCCTTTGCTTGCACAAGGGTGGCCCTGTTGGTTACCAAGAGTGGCATCAATAGCATGGATCAGAACTCATCTATATGGAGAGGAGAAGGGGGAAGGGGTTTGACGAAGAGACAGAAGTAGAAGGTATTAAAGAGAGAGCGACTGTGTAGGTGGCAAAGAGCAATCATAGTAGGGAATCGGTAATTGAAAGAATGCAGAACTGAAGAGAGAAAGAGAAGAGGGAGACAGAATTGAGACAGAGTGTGAGGGAGAAAGAGAGCAGAATTGAGAGTGAGATAGAAAGAGAGCGAGTCAACGACTGCGTGGAGACTTAACTACCACTAAGTCTCTCCTCCAGGCCATCCTAGTGAGCACTCCTGCCGTCTCTCCTCTCATTATACCATCTCTCTCTCTCCCTCTCCCTCTCTCTCTCTCTCTCTCTCTCTCTCTCTCTCTCTCTCTCTCTCTCTCTCTCTCACTCTCTCTCTCTCCACCCTCTCTCCTTTTCCCAACTCTCTCTCTGTCTCTTCCTCTACAATTGTCAACTTCCTCCTTTGTTGCACATGGGCTATTAGGGCCTCATACCTGTCAAGAAACCTGTGGCTAGCCTGGAGCCTTGTACACCGCTGTACCGCTGGTGGTGAATCGAAACTCAGTTCCAGCTGCTTTAAAGACATACTGTGGGCAGAAATATTGAGGGTAAGTCAGTCAGATGATGTATAAATAGAAAGGCATACTGCAAGTCAGAGTCAGCGGAAATATAAAACGGTTTCTTGCAGACTTGAGCAAAAGTTGGATGTACTTTGAATACTTGGAAAACAAAAGATGAGAATCATTTGATTAATCTTGCAAGTAATATATCAATTCTAGGTGTCTTACGTGCCTGGAAAAATACATCAAGTGTGCCTCAGTTGCTTCATATGAACCCATTATTGCCCAGGTCTGCTGTTTTGCTGTGCAAAACAGCAAAACAAATATTAAGTTAAACTTAATATTTACCATTTAGAGGTGCAAAACATACATAATTACATTTCAGTTTAAATGTTCTGTGCTGATTTAAAAGTGAGGTACATCTTATGGCAGTAAACACACCCAACATAAAAACAACAAGGATAACTGTATCTGTCTGGTTGTCAGCATGTCTGTTTGATCAAACTCATACATATGTATACCAAACTGTCTGTGTATTGTCTAATTGGATCTGCAAAACTTTTTGTGTATCTTATTTGATGATTGAGGCCTAATGTGTGGAAACTTAAAACTGTCACTCTCAAATACACGCACATACATACACGCGTACAGTACGAACACACACTCCTGCACACTTGTTGTCTCCCTCTTTATCTCACCCTTTCAATAAGCCCTGGAGTCAGAAAATGAAACAAAGAGTTGCAGTTGAATGACAATTGAGCTGAGCTGGGCTTTTTCTGATTATCTGTGATTCTGTCTTTATTGAACAGCAGCAGCGGCACCCAACCAAATGCTGCGCCAGTGTCACAGCTCAGAATCAAGTTCATGAGCCTTTATATCCGCCGCTACACGGCTTCTGTGGCTTTATTAAGAAATCATATCAATTGTATCAGTGTGCTTTAGTGAATAATAGACTCTTCCTGCCCTCGGAGTGGACTAGCGATGCAGGAAACGGTTCTCTTTGACCCGGTGTATACATCCTGGTGCTTGTGAGGGATCGGTGGGCAACCTCACTTAGATGTACGGAATGAGGGTTTCATTTTGTTTATCTTGTCTGTCTTTCCAGCCAATCTCCCATCCATCCGTCTATGGGTTTAATGGCCTGTCCGTTTATGTTTAGTTATCCATCCATCTGGCCTGACACACCATGACTCACTCATTTCTGGGCTGATTCATGGCCATGAATATGATAGAGCGTGTCCACATGACTAGATGTCTGAGCGATGGAGAAAGCAATAGCAGCATCAGTGGACAGAGAAAGATGGGAAACGTGGACTATTTTCAGATAAATACAAGCTAAAGGTGTGTTGTGTGTGTGTGTGTGTGAGAGAGAGAGAGAGAGAGAGAGAGAGAGAGAGAGAGAGAGAGAGAGAGAGAGAGAGAGAGAGAGAGAGAGAGAGAGAGAGAGAGAGAGAGAGAGAGAGAGAGAGAGAGAGAGAGAGAGAGAGAGAGAGAGAGAGAGAGAGAGAGAGAGAGAGAGAGAGAGAGAGAGAGAGAGAGAGAGAGAGAGCCACTTTCAAGTTTCTATAAATTAGCCGTCAATTATTGTGAGGAGTGAATTAAAGAGTTTTGGTAGGTAAATCGCACATTTTGAATAAATTCTCACATAAATTTCATTTCAAACATTTTTCAGTCTTTATCATACAGGTAATTTGACTAACGCCCTATCTGAACAGGCTTAATTTTACTGTAGGCGTTCACATACTGTAATTTTCATACATTAATGATTTTAGCCCCATGCGGTACAACATTTGTGATAATTACATGCCACATGTCCCCACGGGAGAAGTAACCTCTTGTTTTTAAGCGAACTCCTACATTCTCTCTCAATTCTAATTGACAGTCTGTTTGATGCAAATTGCCAGTACTTTGTGTCATAATAATACTACACATACATGTATATATGTACACATGTATACATTTATATACCTACCAGCAAGGCAGCCTGTAAGATGCGTGTATGTTATTGTTTTTTTGTTGAAAAGTTGTAGGTAGAAATCGTGCATGATGTATTTTCTAAAATGAACCACCTCTTCATTAATTTTGAGGAATAATATTATATTCATCATGTGTGGATCATTTGTTGAAATTACTGATGTGTAATTTAAAGAACTGCATCACCATATTGTCCTGTAATACTAATCTCATCTTGACGGGGCTTAAAGGACAACACCGGTCCAAACCCAACAATGTTGGGTTTGCTACAGTCAGAAGCTACAACTATCTGTTCTGCTGCAGGTTTGCCGACCTCCCGGACCTCCCACTGTTTTCAAAATACATTAAAAACAGCTCGCAGAGACATACTGCTGCCTTGACTAACATAATGTATCATGTTGATGCCAGTTTTTCCTAACATGACTTTTTCACGCACCTATATCAAGTTTAATGGGGACTATTTCATTTTTTTTCCCCATTACTGTGTGCTGTTGGTGGCAGTGAAGAAGCGAAACGGAACATAAGGCAGAGTGGGCGGCAACATCTAGCGCGATGATCTCTTCACATCTAATTTTGGCAGAATGGAACTACTTTTCATATGATTGCAACTGCAGTGATTGTGCCAATGTGTTGTTTAAAACGATGGATTACGTTAGTCAAGGCAGCAGTATGTCTCTGCAAGCTGTTTCTAATGTATTTTGAAAACAATAGGACTATGACTATGACTTCCGGGAGGTCGGGGCAGGAGTAGTAGCTTCTGACTGTGGCAAATACATCGGTTGGTTTAGACTTTTCATGGGCGTTAACGGCAGCAGGGAAAAAAAACGAAATTGCACCAGGTTATCCTTTAAGAGCACCTTCTTATTTCCAGCAGCAGCCTGGGGGAACAGTTGCAGGGTGTCACACATAGGAGCTGCCCATTAAAACCATGGTTTCGTGCTGGTGACCACTGAGCAGCTCCCCTTAGGGGTTAAGTGCCTTTCTCAAAGGAACCTCAGCACTATACTATACGACATTTTGGAAAATTTGTTGATTACTTAAGGAATAACCAAGTGTGTTTTGAAGTGGGAAAGGATTTTAACTTTGGGATTATGGATGCAGACAATACTTCTTGAAATCACGTTAACGCTTGTAGATGAAAAGAAATATTCAACTTATTAAATTGGAATATTTTCAGTAATCAGAAATCTGTAATGGATTGCTTTCCTGACCCTGCCTATAAGGCTATGTAAAAAATAGATCATTGTAAATATGAGTAACTCTTCTGTGATGTCTGAAGAACTTTCCGTTTCATTGTATTTTCCCTGCTTAAGATTTGTCCTCAAACATAATACACACAAAGTAATATCTTCTTACAGTGAAACCTGTAAGAAGATACTATATCCACGAATATACTTCCAAAGATAACTTCACTGTGTCACTTAAGGTAATGAAGCTACAAATATAGATTTTGTTACATTTTTTATAAGTGAATATTTTAATTATCTTACAGAAAATGTCCTCTAAATTGATTTTTTTTGCTTTCTATCCCAGTCTAAAATGTCAACCATGACACTCTCTTGTCAAAGTCACAGTCAATTCAGACAGCTAGTGATCACCTGCAGTGACAAAATACCATCTGCCAGAACTGTGGATTAAACGGTTTCAGTACCGTTCGGAGATGCACACCTTCACAGCAGCCTTCTACTTAAGCATATTAATAATAATGGTAATGTTAATAATGAAAGTGAATTAAATGGGCCCTAAGGATCTGCGTTTGATTGTCTGTAATGAATTCTGCGGCATTGGAGCTATTGTTCTGCCTAATGAAAAGAGAGATGACTGTGGATGGGCAGAGGCACAGAATAGATTAATAGATCACACAGAATTGAACTCAATTTTGGAAGTCTTAATGAGCTGTCAGTTTGTCGATTCAGCGGTGTGTGAGTGAGTTTTAACTTTTGCACGCGATTAGAAGCGCGTCGGGCGGACTAAGAAGGAGGTTGAGAGAGATGGAGGGAAAAATGAAAGTGACAGGGAAAGAGAGAAAAATGACCATCTGGAGGTCAAGATAATTTAAAGAGCACTATTGATGTAATGATTACGACAGTGGCTGGCTAACAAGGTAATTCATTGTTGAATGTATTTTCTCTTTGCCATTTAGGAGACATCTGTTTAGTTACTTACCTAGTTAAGTGCCAGTATTACAAGCAATTTGTCGGCACACCTAAAACACCTAAAATCTGCCATTCCTTATTTAACCAAGCTGATAAATGAAAATTCCAGAGTCAGTACCTGCTAATGCTGTTTTATATATTCTTACTCAATGTTTTTATCTCCTTTTATTGTATATTTAACGTAGTTTAACAATGTACTTGTTAACCCTTATGTAAATGCCAAGTATTTCAGATGGTGTACTCCCTCTGAACTTTGTGCATAACAATAAACAAAAAATAGTTCATTTCAGTAATGAAGGGTTATAAAAACTGAATGTAAATATTAGTGTTGTCAAATGTAGATTCTTTATGAAACAGACACAGAAAATAAGCTTGTTAACCCATCATAACACAAAATACGGCTTACTTATTGCAAACATTTTACAGCCTCAAAATACAAGCAGATTTCAAAAGTTCAGTCAATCTGTAGTGTCTTTGATGGAATGAATCAAATCTAAACCAGTAAAGCGGGCTGTGGAGCAAGCTGTTTGAAAAAAAATGAGAAGTCACCTCAGACAAGGGCATTGGGCTAAGTACATCATTTATGTAATGTAATTTATCCCCGTCGCAAGGCAAGCCTAATTAAACCAAGTACTCTCTTTGCTGGGAGGGGAAAGGTTGAGGACCGACTCTCCTGTCATCCCAGAGATAACCATGCAAAATTGGCATATTGAATGAGCAGAACACCTCATCCACCTCATCAACACATATCTCACTAGCATTTCTGTATTATTCCATTACTAGTTACACCTTTTTCCGTTTTGCCATATATCTTAGTTCCTCCGTTTCTTTTCTTCTATCTATAAAGGTCACAGGTTTTTCACATATTACTTCTGTTGTGACGAAACTTCTCATTATGGTGTTTTTCATTTTCTCTCTTGAATTGAAAATGTACCTTACCCTGTGTGTACTGAGTGAGTTTCATAAACCCTGGACGCAAAACATATTTAGAAATTTCCAAAATTCACGCGTGTCAATTGCTAAATAAGTTTTCTTAATTTATGAAAAGCATAATTTTTTTATGATGTAAGATATTCGGCCAACAGTATCAGGTATATAGCTAATAGACAATTATTGTCAGCATTCACATCTTAATCTATACATGTATTTCCAGATTTAACAGCCGGGGATGTTTTGCTCTTGTCTGGGGGAAACTAAGGTAGCACTGTGGGAAAATCCTGCCATCTCATGAGATTTCAACACTGCATTTCATATTGCACAAGTAATTGAGGGAGGAAAGGAGGTGTAGGACAATTTCTCACACATATCTCTTCTCACATATTTTAAAGTAAATGGGCAGGAAATCTTGGAGGCTGCAGGCAAATATCACACATAGTGTATGTCATCAAAACGGAATGAGCCAAATGTGTCAACATGCATTATTTTTCCCAGTGGATCAGGATAAGAAATGAGCGGGCGCTCGGGGCAAAAATGCCCTTGAAAGTTCACAAAACGTTCGTGAAATTAAAAATGAAGGGGCAGAAAATGCCTGCAATAGTTAGGAGTACCCTTTTCTTGTATTTCACTGTGTTCACATTTTTGAGTTGTCTAATATTCACATGTGACTGACTACTGTCCCTCCTGGGCCACTGTAGGTGATTTGTGGGAGCCTATGGCCAGGTGATTCTTTCAGCTCTTAGTGGTGCAAATTGAGTGTTTATTTGCCGGCATGCAATGCAAATTTATAGTTCAATAAAATTGCCCCAAATGGACCAAAATCTGCCTAAAATCTGAAAAAATGCCATCTGAAAAAAGAAATGTGTCCAGTATGCAGTGGATAATATCAGAATCCCCAAAATAGAAATGCTATATATTGTACTGTACATGCTTACTCCTGTTGGAAGTTTTGCTTTGTTAGACATAAAACCAGCTTGGGGAACTTGCATCTAAAGGTAATTAATGGTGGCAGGATACACACCATCTCTATTAATTTTCCATTTGCAGCACTTTGCTACAGCAATTAGCAACTCTCATGCCCAGAACAGTTCTGTACCAGCTGCACTCTGCCAATCTGACAGCATAACCGGGACTCACATCTCAAAGCTTATTGTTCAGAAAGACTCCATTTTTGTTTTTTTCACTGACAACTTTCCGAAGATGCTTTCCCTGATTACAGCTATTATAGAGCTACGAAAGGATTTGGGACTCTCTTTCAGGTTTTGAAACTTTGAGTATTATTTAGTTTAGTTTAGTTTAATTTAGTTTAAGCAGGATGCTGTTTCAGCTTTATTTAGAATGCTGCATTTCAGCAGTAGAATAATGGGCATTTAACAATTCTAGCCTTTTTGCATTGATCTTTTCTCTGAAGACATCTGTGGGTGGGTGTAAACTGTGCTCAGCGAGAGGGCCATGCTCTTTTGTGTTTACCCAGATCTGTAACCAAATGGACAATTAGCAGGTTCTGGGGAGCAGATTAGTGTTTTTGCCTCAGGGGATTACTCAAACAGATTCTTGTAATTTGGCAGTCATTTGGGCGGTGGGGAAGGGCTTGTTATTGTGAGCATTTCGGATTATCCGCCTCAAAATCTTCACTCCACCCTGTCAACGGATACCAAGAAACAAATTGGGCTATATGTCAGATCTTTTTTTTTCCCCCAATAATCATGAAAGTTTGTTTTTGTCATTTGTTTTACTTCCCACATTAAACTTCCTACAATACATCATATGTTGCCCACTGTTTACATCTGGAACAGCCTAGTTTATCATCTCAGGATTAAGACCTTCTCACCTCACTTAAAGATCACTTAGTCCAGCCTTCTTTCTTCTTCATGTACCAATCATAATGACGATCTTTTGGCATTAGCTGTCTGCAGGGAATAGAGTAATCATCAAACAGTCATTGTCATAAATGAAAATAGGCAGTGTATAAGGACATGTAATGTGTCCATATGTGTATTACTTGGTCATTAACGGCTAATTACACCTAATAGGTAGGTTGCAAATTAGGGATTGCCGGAGATAAGTGCTTGGTTAGGCACTTAATAGCTAATTATCCATTAAATCATCCTATAGGCATGCAGATGTAGCTGGCAAATCTCCAATTCATCATGTATCTATACGGTGTCATCTTGCTAAATAGGAATGCTTTTATCTACTGTAGGTAGGTAGACTGTCAGTAGCAAAATCCCTCTTCCTTTTGAACATAAATTGTGCTTATTCATTTTTCAACCCTAAAATGTACCGAGGCTTGCCTTCAGTCAGGAAAAGGGAAGTAATAGCTAAGGCATATAAATACCCCTCTCTGGATCTATTGACATTCACAACTAGGTACTTTGGAGGCATTTGGGATTCTTAAGAATAGTTCAAAGTGCAAGTTCCTGAAGAGCAAGCGTATAGTAAAAAAAAAGCCTATAGTGAAACGTGCATTAGAGGCACAGAGTACAGAGAGGTACTGAGGTGTATCTATGATTAATTCTAACATTTGGAGCATGTTGCGTGTTGCTGTGAATGAAACAAATGCTAATTTCATGTATGCAATAGGAGCTTGGGGGTATGGCAAATAGCAGGACCACATCATACAGTGGAAGACTACAGAGACAAAACTCTCGGGAATGTTGCCATGGAGATCTCAGCGGGGAACGTTTCGTATTAATTGACACAGCACTGTAGGAATTATGGGTAGGCATGGAGTTGACTGTTAGGGTGATGTCATTAGTCAGTAAGAGAACCTGCAGTGGTTGGTTTCTCTGACAGTAGTGAACACATCGGGACACTGTTAGGGCTTAGCTCTGCAACACCTGCTGTTTTCTCTCTTTCTCTCTCTCAAGACGCACACACACAAAAACACACACACACACACACACACACACACACACACACACACACACACAGGGTGTCAGTGAGTCATCAGCGCTACCTTTAAAATTGCAATTGAACCATAAAGCGCCAGTGATCAAATCAAACTATTTTTGAAGTCTGACCACAAAAAACAGTCTGAACAAAATCAGTCATCAGTCTAGTTTGAAAAGAAGCTTTCCTTTGAGGTGTGGCTCGCATTACTCAAGAATCTAACATCCATTTGCACAAACAAAATGTGCTGGAGACACAAATAATCACCATGACAAAAACACAATATTTGCCTGTTCACTGTGCGAGTGTGAGTAGTTCCGTGCTCTTGTGCTGCCAAAACTTCCCACATTGTACTTCCTACAGTACATCTTGACCACAGTACATCTTCACTTTAAGCTACTGTATGTGTCTCTTGGGTCCCACAGGACCTGAATCACTTCAGAAAACATTTGGCAACTCAAAAGTTTCCTCCCACAGTTCTTCATCTTTTTTGGGGTGCCAATGCGAAGCAACAAGCCCTGTTAAATGGGTCTGTCCGTTACCAGTAAAAGATGAAAATGTTGAATGTTGAGCCAGGTGAATCTTGCGAGGTTGGATGACGTGAACGAGAGGCTAAAACAACAGAAGAAGAGTAAACAACAATGGTGGCGATGGAGTAGCAGCGTTGGCTGTGTCGATAAAGCTATATCTTCAGTTATTTCAGAATTTGAGGGTAAATCCACTAAAATGAGAGCAAATAGCTACACTGAAGGCATACCTTTTTCTCTGAGATGTTTTCGGTCTTCTTCCTACCGAGTTTGATCTATCTATCAGTTAGCTCCATTGGTAGTGAAGAAAAGAAGCCAATACTCACTGCTGTGTCTCCATTGGTTATACCCATGGAGGATCAGATCAGCCATGCAGATTGGTGTTAATAATGAGAAGTTGTCCCAGTTTCGATGTTCTCCCAAGTGGGCGGTTGGTAAAGATTGGGTGGAAGCCAGAGCCACAGCCATTGACTGGAGAAGAAGGTGTAGATCAGGTTTCGACTGAAGTTCTTCTCTCGATCATTTCTATGTAGAGATGCTACTGTTTGCATTTGTATCTGTATTTGTGCTCAGATAAATTGAGAAGTGGATGAGGCTTAAAGGGTAACTTTGGTATTTTTCAACCTGGACCCTATTTTCCCAACTTTTTGTGTCTAAGTAACTAATGAGGACAACAATTTTTGAAATTGGTCCAGTATTGAGCGAGATCTTGTCAGCCGGCAGCCGAGAAACGGGCTGCAATGTAATCCGACGGGGCAAATGCAAACCGTCAATGTACGTCCACTAAAAGTGTTTGTTTTTGCCACTGACAGGCTCAGATTGTTATTATAAGTGTCTGACAGCCTTATGGAATGGATCCTACAGAGAAATGAAACATTTTTCTTTACCTTTCGCTTGATCCGGTCTGTTTGTTATTGTATGTAACCAAGTCTTATAGGCTTATAGCCTATTTCACAATAAAGCCTACGCTTGAAAAACACAACACACCAGCCTATAGAAAGAGTAACCTACAATGCACCATGTATTTACCAAGCTGCACCTACTATGTGTCCAAGTCTGACTTTGGCTCCGTTAATTCACCGTTTTTAACCGAGACCGGGGCCAACAAGTCGGTCCAACTTTCTAGACAAATCCACGACACAACTTTCAGGGACCATAACAGCCATCCAGCAGGGAGATTACCGGACTACCGAGGCTACTGTTACTTACCCCGAGCCCCGGCAGCAGTGTCCTCCACTGGGTAGATGGTCCCTTTACCAGGCAAGCTGTCCCGTCGCCTCCCCGCTGCTGCCCTGCTTCTAAGTTGTTTTTCCACAGGGACCCGACTCTCCCACCCTCATCGGAGCGGACCTCAACCCCAATAACGATTGTTTTCTGTACAGCGGTGCAGTTTATGGCGCTCCCGGTCCGCGTTATCACGCCCAAGTGTTTGCCGGAGTCCTTTGGACTTTCCACGGCTGCCCCTCCGCACCCAAGCCGCCTTCCCCACTCCTCTCACGGAATGGGATCTTACTGCCGGGTTTCGACCCGTTCTTTGAGGCGACTGAAACGGAGAGAACACCGGGGAGCCGCCGGGCACACGAGGCGAACCGGTCCCGGTGGAGAGACTGTCACAGCGGGGAGAGGAGCGAACAGAGGCCGGGGTCAGAGCCTCTCAAGGCGGGGAAGAAGGATGAGGAGGACGCGGCTTTATCCAGCAGCACCGGAGAGGACAGTAATGGGCCGAGTAGGTGGAAGTCATACAGATTGTCTGTAGTAGAAGTCTATTAAATAAATATATTGTTATATATAGATTATAATAGGAGATTGACTTGGTTACACACAATAACAAACAGACCGGATCAAGCAAAAGGTAAAGAAAAATGTTTTATTTCTCTGTAGGGTCCTTTCCATAATGTTGTCAGACACATATAATAACAATCTAAGCCTGTCAGTGGCAAAAAAATGCACTTTTAGTGGATGTACATTGACGGTTCGTATTTGCCCCGTCGGATTACATTGCAGCCCGTTTCTCGGCTGCCGGCTGAAGCGATCTTGCTCAATACTGGACCAATTTCAAAAATTGTTGTCCCCATTAGTTACGTAAGACACGAAAAGTTGGGAAAATAGGGTCCAGGTTGAAAAATACCAAAGTTACCCTTTAAATTGGAAGTAGGTGTGGTTTAGACTCCCCCTATGTAATCATTGTCATTGCTATTATTCAAATATTAAACTTGTGGCTTCACGATGACCTATCAATAATAATGAAATAGAAAAACTGATATTCTGCTTTTAAAGCTGTATAGCTGTATATACAACCTTGGTGTTGTGTAACCATAAACATAGGCTTTTATAAAGCTGTTGAATAGGTCAAAACTAGACACTCAGGAGTCTGGAACCAGGCTAATACACAACCATAGCCATAAACAATATAAATAAGAAAAAAAATTATAAGCATCTTCATTATGAACTACCTTATGCTATCAACTCCACAACCACTGCCCACCCCACCCCCTCTCTCACTGGGAGACACTGACTGGGAAAAAAAAAATAGAGATGAAAAGTGCAAATTAAATTTTCTGTGTTCATAGTATGTTTTTGTATCAATCTCCTTTTAAAAACTCTTTTCATTTAACTTCAAATTTTTGTTGAATCTGCATATTCTGGTATAATTAAAAATGAAGAAAAATCAAAAGCTTCCCAGAGAGGAATATCCTTTATCTTTGGCTACTGTGCTTCTGCTCAAATTTCTCTTCGTTGTGAAGAAATTTGAATTTTTTCTCTTAGTCTTTGTGAAGACCAGTAGTGTGGGGAGACACGACATCCCTTCTGTTGACTCACAGGACAGGAAGTCTTAATCCAGTCCCAGTCAGATCAGCTCCCCCTCATAAAATCTATCAGCAGAGCAGAGGAGCAGACCCGCCGGGACAAGAAAAAGAGACAAATTGGGCTCACTAATGCTAAATTAGTGATCAAAATAATTAGACTATTCCTGCAGTAAACAAAAAGCATATGAACAAGCATCTCTCTCTCTCTCTCTCTCTCTCTCTCTCTCTCTCTCTCTCTCTCTCTCTCTCTCTCTCTCTCTCTCTCTCTCTCTCTCTCTCAAACAACAAGCAAACATCCCTTGTGTTATCATCACACATAGCTTAAATCGTTCAGCTTGATTTTCTGTTTTGTAGGCTTGAGCTTAGTCATTAGTGATAGTTGCGTTTTTATACTTATTGATCGTAACATCTCTTTTGGCCGCAACCTAAAGTATTCCTGTGATTGTTTTTGAGGTGGAAAGTAAGCATCTGTGGAGTCTCTGATTTGGCCAGCAGAGAACCTTCACACCAAGCAAGGCACCCTAGATATATTTTTTTAACCCAGATCTTCACCTAAATCAGGGAGTTGTATTTCACTGGTACACTCTTTCGCACTGAAAATTTAACTAAGTCCGACCCAACATTTTTGTCAATGTACGAGCATTACACTTGAGGCATCGTGAAAAGTTTGGTGATCACAGCACAACCAGTTTTCTGCTGTTGACTCCACTGCAGATCTAAGCAGATATTGGCCTTCTCAGAGCTTAGAGTCCATACTGCCTACTTCAATCAGCATTTTAAGTCATGTAGTTTTAGAAGTTTAAGGTCAGTGAAATACTATGGAAATAAAACCACTCCTGTTGTGAAGGCAGTGGTAGAACCACCACACAAAGCAGGTTCGTTTTAGCCTCAAATACCATTGCAGAGATAAAGTCTTTTCATTGGAGCACTTCTTTCAGCTTTAAAGCTACATCATAAACCTCTCTGACATTGAAGACTTTTTCCTCCTAAACTACACAGAGCAGCTTTAAAATAATGTGCTGCAAATCTTTCACATATGCTGTTGCTCCCAAGAAGGTATGAGCCCAAACGTAGAAGTTTTCAACATGATCAATAACAGATGGATCTCACTCCCACATACCGTGGATGCTTAGCATGGCTGCTGAGTACCAGTCACTTGAAAAACAATGTGTGACTCAAGTGACCAAGAAAACCACACATACATAACACTTGATGTAAGCGTCATGGTTAAGATTGAGCTGTCACTCTCTCTTGTGGGTTTGTGCAACTCTCTGGCACATTGCTTCCCACATTCTCTCACTCTTTCATCTCACTCTCTCTTGCCATCTCTTTCATGTTCTCACTCGCTGCTATTATGAGTCATGTGGAGATGTTGGTCTTTGTACAAATCCTTGTTCTGATGAGACTCCCTTTAGCTTCATAGTCAAGTTGTGATCTGCTAACACTGCCGCCTTAAGAGACAAAGTAAAGGAAAACTGCTAATCTGGTACCAGACAAGCCATTAAGGCATTTTTCAGTACTTATTTTCTTCATAGCAGTCAAACGCTAACATTGGCTGCCCCACTAATCAATATTGATCTCACTTGTTAACTTGTTTTTTTCTTCTGGTGGTTGGCAAATTACAAATATCTACTTCATCCAATTAATATTACTTTTTCTGTGTTCAGAATTATGTTGCCAAGAGGGAACTTTGCTTATTGGCAATAATCAGAAAGATGGAAAAATTTAATTACCAGCATTGTGGAGGAAAATACCAAAACTGTTTCTGTGTTTGAGATGGTCACAAACGAAGGCGCCTGCATCACCTGACTGCCCTACAAATCACCTCTAGTCCAAAATACTAAACCTAGCACATTTAATATGCAGATTATTCAGGTGGCCAGAGCACCTACCTGCCTGCATTCATCTCAAACAAGCCTAAAACAGACAAACTACATTCCCAGATTAATTTATTCTCAAATATTTCCTTTGGGCCTATATTTTATGTTTACTACTATTTACTAGAAAAATAAAAAAATCAGCTACTCTTTGAGGCCAATGGATGCTCTTGAAAAATACTTTAATTCATGCAATAAAAACAAATGCGTTTCGGCAACATGCCTTCATCAGAATTACATGAAAGAAGAACAATGGATCTATACCTATCTAGAATGGCCACCACAGGTGGCCGCTAATAAACAACAGACCAATCAGAAATTAGGTCACAATCTTTGATTTTTTCTGAACACATGCCAAAAACATCAGCCTATTAATACATAACACAAAACATAAAATTATCAACAGCACAGACTATAAAAATGTATTCACATTGAACTCTTCATTCATTCCATTAGGGTACAGGCCTTTAATATTAAAAATCCGAAAAGCCTCTTTTCTTTTTCATTTACTATCCATCAGGGGTCCAAATGCTTTAAACAATGCTGATGAGTGTTCACACCAGCCATTTTTTTCATTGTCTCCATCACCCCCCTCTCTGAGTTGAATGCTTGGATTTTCCACTGTGAATGATGGAGGGTCACTGGTGTTATGACAGTCTGTGAGAAATTATGTCTGATAATCTGCAAGACACTGAGATGGGAAATAGGCAATGGATAACTGCAGCTAATGGATCTTATTATTTATTGTTTGGCAAATGAAAGGCTATTATTTTTAGATTGAAGTCAACATCTCTTTTGCAAGGTGGGCTAATAGAAACCGGAACCGTTGATAGCCTAATGCCATGCACACAATGTACAATGCAGTGCAGAGGCCGGTAGAATCTGCCAATCTTCCCTGCGATGGGCTTATTTGTTTACAGTAATTATACTAATGTCTCAAAATTAATGTGGTAATGATTCATGGATGTTAAAATGCTACATGTAGCACCATTAACAGAGTACACTTATGATTAATTGTAACACAACACAGTGCAGGGACAATGTTAACAGTTTTCAACATCAGGAAATTTTTTCTATTGGTCATGGTGAATTGCTTTTACACATGCCATATTTCCTTGCTTACAGCATGGCCAACAGTCATCTTAACATGCCCCTTTGCTGAATCACTGTATTGCTTGTGGGGCATCCTGGCTATGTATTTTTAGATGCAGCCCACTGGCAGAGTGAGGGATAGCCAGCAGTAAACAAGTGCCATCCCCAGCCGGATAATGGTCTTCCCAGCTGTGTGGATGTTACGGCTTATGGTGAACGATTCTGTTCCTCGCTGTGCCAGTGGTGATACTCTGCCGGCGCTCTCTAACTCAAACCCTCCGCCATCGACAGAACCCCAACATTATTCCTTTCCCAAACACATCATTTACCCCCCAACACCCCAGTCCCACCAAACCCCAGCAGGTCCTTCATTCTGCTTCTGCACCAGATGCACACGGCTGCACATACACACAGCGCTCACGACACACAAACACATTATGTGAAAGTAAACTTCAGAGAAACTCTACTTACATACACCCATGTTCAAGTGCGTGCACATACACACACACACAGACACACACACATACACATACACACATGCACACACACACACGTTTCTCCCCAGGCCAACATCTAATGTTCCACCGCTGCTTTCACTTTTCAAGACACATGGCCTCAGGGCTTGTGTGCCTTTAAAAAAAAAAAATAGTAAAATGAGAGAGACAAAGTCATTAGAAGGGGAGGTGGCGTGCTGTGCTGTCACCCTCTCCCTTGACGTGAGGGAGGGATAGGTGTGTTTATATTCATGACCTGCTCATTCAACTGCCCCTTCGCTGGACACCCATTTCCTTGGGTTACTGCCATCCCAATGGCTTGGCTGACACAAAGCCATCAGGGGAAATTCCTGGCCTCAGGTTTGTCTGTCTATTTATTCTTCAATCCACAACCACATCCTCCATCTCCCCTTACATTTCCCCTTTTTTACAAATGAACTGATCTCATATAAACACCTCAAACACACTGAATTGGCCCAATTGGTCTCAAACCGAATTAAACTTCAAAGCTTTTTGTGATTTCAGTGTAGGAGGTGCTGTCAAAGGGCTCGCCAGAGCCATCTTTAAATGTAATTTAATGGATCATTTTTGTTAAAAATGGGACTGAGCAGCAACATCTTAGCTGCAGCCTAATATGTGGGACGGAAGGAAAACAGAATGTTTTATATCCCCTTACATAACATTTGCATATCAAAGCTCTCCATGCTTTGATATCATTATGGTGTTTGAAGTGGGCAAGTGTGGTGGGATTATTTGATAAGCAAATCATGGGGTCTTTCTATCTGATGTCAGGTATTCCAGATCTTCTTTGGTCTTAACCAACGGTTATAATACAAATTTGCATCACAATAGCCTCGCTTAAAAAGCCTCAAACAAACTGACTCATTAGAATTCCGGTGGCAAAAGCCAATTTAGTGGGTAATCACGCAGGGAGCGTCTCTTTAAACTCATGAAAAGATCACAGCTTTCTTCAGAATTCATAGGGCATTACTAAACCAGTTGAATTAATGTGCTGGATTGGATTGTAATATACTGTGCTGTGATTGTAATACTTCGCACTTGGGATCAAAAGTGCTTGGTTCACGGCATACCAGTAGCTCAGCTGTCAAGAATATGTCCTGTGTGCTCTTGCTCTGCGAAACGCTCCTTAGTCCAAATGACCATTCTCCCCTTGTTTGACTATGGTGATGTCATTTACAGACATGCAAGCAAGAGTGTCCTTGAACGCCTTAATGTTTTGTACCACTCAGCAATTAGGTTTGCCACAAATGCCCCCTATACAACACATCATTGTGACTTATACACTTCGGTTAATTGGCCATCGTTACACATTCGACGAGAGATCCATTGGCTTACACTTGTTTACAAAACCCTCCTTGGTCTGACACCTCCTTATTTGATACACTTGTTAAAATTGTCATCCACTCCCAATAACACCAGAGCTGCCCACCATATGTCACTAGAAGTTCCCCGTGCTAATACTTCTTTTGGCCGGTCCTCCTTCCAGTCTGCTGCTCCGAGCAGTTGGAATGAGCTGCAAAAGACTCTGAAACTGGAGAAATTGATCTCCCTCACCGCTTTTAAGGACTCTATTGCAGCACCTGCAACTGTCACCCAGCTTTTTAACTGACAAAGAAATTTGTCTATTCTGCTTCAAGACTTGCATGACTTGTAATTTTATTTGGTTGTTTGTTTGGTGTGTGTTTTGATTATTTCCTCGTTCCCATAGTGTGTTGGGTTTCTCTGGCTCTGCGATGTATGTAACATTTGTGTCTGATAGTCTTATATGGATTGTTCTTTGTTTAGTTCTTTTGCGTGTTTTTTTTTTTTTTTTTTTGTCCCCTTTTCCCTTTACCCTTCAAGAGGTCCTTTTGTCCTCTCGCTAGGCCGTCATTGTAAATATGAATTTGTTCTTAATTGACCTGCCTGGTTAAATAAAGGTTAAATAAAAAAAAATAAAAAAAAGTGTGCTTGGCGTATGTATTGTACAAGTCCAACAGAACTATACCGTGGCTGCTCTGTTATATTTTGGCTGGGCCATTAGACTTGCTTATGACTGATTGCTGGAATTCCTTAGCGAAGAGGAGAAGAGCTAAAGTTTGGCTTGTGGTGTTCATTTGAATTTCCCCTCTTCTGCAGCTTTAGGATAAGGCATTAACACTCCCAAAATAACACTTTATCTGCTTTGTAATATTTACTACAGCCTCAGATGGTACAGAAGCTCCCAGAGTGGGGAATTTAACGTGTTGATCCACAAGCCACTACCAGCCACTCGCATTTTTTACCAGCCATGTTTTTTCAAATCAATGTTTAAGGCTAACTATGATGCATGGTTTGGCAAGATGGTTTGAAAACCAGCCAGTCGCACATCATGCCTTGCTTGTCATGTTGCCACTTCTCTTGAAATATAATTTTTTCTTTGGCCCCCGACGTCTTGCTGCAACGCAACACCTCTCTTATTATCTGTCTGTTGGCCTCTTAACTCCAACAATATGTCGCCACATTCTGCTTCTGGAATTTGTCTTATCAGCCTCGGAGTAGACAAGCTAAACTGATGTAGTGGGCAGTGAGGCTGCCCAATTTAATGTTTAATTCCTTGGTAACAAGATTTCATATCAAGACGATTTGTTTCAATACTATGTTAAGAGTACGGTGCCCCGGAGTGGCCATGAAGTAAAAAATGCATATCGAACATACACAGAAGACAGTGCATAAGAGCATGCTTCGTAAAGGGTCGGCTAACTGGTGATTTTTCCCCAGGTTGGGCAAACTTTGTTTGCAGTGGCTGGTGCGCAGAACAAATTTACCATCCACAGCTCAAAATCACCCGTATTTGGCAGGTGGCGGGTGTTAATTTCCCACCTTGGAACCTCCTGACCCTGTGTTTTATAGGACAATACTAGGACATGTAACTTCTATGCCATCCCTATTTAGATTTTTTGCTTTTTATGATGAATCATGACTTACAGTACACCTCTAAGTAGACCTGAAGAATCTCGAGGTCATGCCATTAAAGGTGTCACTTACTCTCTGAAAAGACCACATTATGCTTTAATATAGCCTTTGGAGAGGAGGCTTTCTTCAGATGCTGTGCTGATGCATTTGTTAACACCTCTTTACTACTGAATTTAAAGTTATATTGTTATATTTAAATGTTATATTCCAAAATGAAAAAAAAATAGTCCATATTTTATACTAAATGGATTATTGAACATACAGTGTTAGCCAAATAAAAATATTTACTCACAAAATAGTAACATTTTAGACATTCTAATCAGTTGAAACAGAGAAGTGAATATCACAGTGCCTTTTTCCCAAAATGCATATAATGATAGGAATCCTCAAGCTATTTTTCTGTTTAAAATTAACTGATCTTAAATTAACTGACTATAGTAGTCTGACTGGAACATCAAAGTTATTGTCACTTTTTCACCCACACAGTAAAAAGTTAATCCACTGCAACACAGTGTAAATTTGTAATGAGTAGATATTCCATTTGTACTGTAGGTTTAATGCAAATAAAATCAACAGACTAATAATAATGAAAAGCGACATAAGAATGTATGAGGCAGTCTGAAGTGCTGATAGACAGTTGAGATTGCTTGTTGATATATGCACTCTGCAGTCACACCAACGGTATTTGCCTTCAAGTCCTTGCGGCTAGAACAGTAATTATCAATCATGTACCTCTTTCTCAACAAAACATTATTTCAGAAGGCTTAAAGCCATGTCAAATCATGATCTTGGCTGGGAAATTTGGCAAAGACTCCTCTTGGGTGTGGGCCAAAGAGAAAGGAAATTGAACAATAATTGAAGTATGTTAAGTTTGGTGTGGGAACTAAAGTGGATTTTTTGATAGCATCCTTGATTCTCACTTATGAACAAGGATAACAAAGAGGGGCTAGAGTGGGCGGTTTGTATTGAATCCCATCAAATCCACAGCATTTTATGTAAACGTTAATCTTTGTGCAACTCTGGCTGTCGGTAATTGTCTACAGTGACTCAAAATGTGCCTTTTCATCCTTGGTATTGTGGCTTTGCAAATCGAAGACCTCAGTGTTTCAGGTCAGCGGTTAGTGGTTTCGACATTTTTTAACAAGAATACTTGCATTTTCAATTTTCTGATTTCAGTGACATAATTGAACATCTCTCTGTCCAAAGCAACCATGTGTCAGATCCTAGAGATGCATAGAAAAGCACTGGGTGAAAAAAAAAATATATATATATATAATTGATAAAAGGTTACAGAGAATTTAGTTTAATCACAGTGCCATAAATTGTATCTTTCAACCATTTTATCTCTAATGATTGATTTAAAAAGGCTGTATTAATTTGTTCATTGCATACGTTTTATGTGAATTAGGCTTTGAAAATGGCATCAAATACTTCATCAAAGCATTAGGTAGAATATGATTCAATGAAATTAAATCACTGAAAGCTTATCAGCATTCAGTTTTAATGCTTTAGAGTGAAAGTGTATCAGCTGCATTATTTTTGAAAGACTCACAAGTGTCCCAAAGAGCAACGACTGCCTCATGTACAAAGCCTTTGTATGTCCCATGTGCTTCTCCATAAAAGTCTAAGCCAAATGGAGAGCTGGGCAGAGGGCACTGAGAGCAAACTAGACAGGAGGAATGTATATGAGAAATGTCTAATGGGAGTATCTGTAAATAAACCTTGAGGCTTGATTTTTCCACGGCTCCAGTGAGTAATTTAGCCCAGACAGAAATCCATAAATGTGACAGATGAAGAAATGATGAGGAGTGATGCCTCTACCTGTATTAAAACCACTGAACTATAAGGGGCCTCTCCATTTATCATCCTGTTCTGAAAAACACACTGATAAATCCTTGTGCCAGGCAGAGAAAGAGAAGGAGAGACGCTTCAGTGGTTGGTCTCATCATATTCAACTATACATAACTGAATCAATTACAGATTATTATTACACTATTTATAATACCCTAAATTTTAAACCACATCTACACTTTGTTGGTGCAATACTCTTGAGAGAACTGCATATCCAATGCTTTCTCTCAATCTCTATTGATTAACTTGTTGAGACAGCTTCCTATCGAAATGAAATAGACAATCGTAAAACATGAAAATTAAGAACAAACATATCTAAACTGCACAGGCACAGAAAGCTCCAGGAAATCATCAACATGCTGCTTATAGCCTATTGGCATTTTGACATTTTGATTCTAATCTTTTCCAACATTAACTAAATATTAAGGCCTTAGGTAACCAAAGTTTCCCCCCATAATAAAAGGAAAAGTAATCTAATAGCAAGGCTGACCCTATATTGAGCTGAACCTGAATCAAGTTTCCATTGCCTCAAAGTACTTCCAGTTGGCTCTGATCTTCAAAGGCTGATGCACTTTGTTTCAACATTAGTATTGAAAAAGGTCTTTTGCGGCTTTTCACTGAGGAAAACTTCTCTCACACAGCTCCCTCCCAGTTGATTTCAGGGGAACAAACTCATTACTCTGATACACAATATATAGTGTAGACCTGCTGTGTTGGGAAGTGGGGTTATATTCATAGCCTTTTTTCTTTTCCAGTGATTAATTAATTAAATAATTTCTCCTTAAACTCTATGTGATGCCAGTTAGTTTTAGCACAGCGCTGGATGCTAAAGGGTATAGAATTGGATTTCGCTGTTTAGCTCAAAGAACTCCTGACCCCCTCTGACTGCTGTGCTGCGGCTAACAGAAGAGAACAGCAGGCCTGGGACCTGGGGATTTTGCCGCGGCCTGAACCCTCCAGCACCCCAGCAGCAGTACCTCCGAGGGTCTCCCTTCAATTAACACCCAGCTGTTTTCTACAGCAGTGTGGGGATCAAGGCCACCTTGGCCTCCCTCTTCCACTACATCCTGCACAGATACCCCACACACCTCACAGTCTGGCCTCAAGCAGTGAATCTGCACTGCCACCTGTCAAACATGGAAATACACATCAAGAAACACAGCTGTAGGTGACAGTCAGTGTTGGGCACATTACTCAAAAAAGTAATGTTTTACTTATTAGTCTTTACTCATTTCAAAAATAATATTATTACTTTACTCATTACTCCCTGGGAGCAGTAATTTTATACACTGCTCATATTATTTTTCTATCACAAGCTTAAAATTGCATTGGAGCAGCAGAAGAGAAAGCTGTGTCATCCAGTGTGCAGAGTCTGGTGCAATGAGAGGCCAGAAGAGGAAGCGAGTCTCGAGTCAGGCAGTATGAATTAAGGAGTTCAGACAGATGGGACAAGCTGGATCACAGCCATGGAAGGCCTTTTAGGTGAAGAGCAGCAGGCATGTTGTAAGTGCAGAAGAGGGCCTGACCTAATTGACTGGCTTGGTACAAATTTATATATCAAGTGATGGGCCAAGGATGGATGAGGAATGACGAACAGGAATGGATCCAAGCGATGGTGACAGGTTGGTGAGGATAGCAACCACTGAGGCTGAGCTGAAGCAGATATAATATTCAGGGCTTAAGAGAACAGCTCATTGAAGGGAATCTCTTTAGTGAACATGGAAGCTGCAACTTTTTACAAGGGAAATCAGGGTTGGTTACAGGTATTGAGTGGATCAGAGCAATGTGAATGTCAATAGCAAATGTTGCTGACTTGATGACTGCAAACCACAAACCTAGTTCTGGTGGACATGGCCGTTCTCACCAAGAGACATAATACACATCATTTTTGGTTATTCATGCCATGCAAAACTCTTTCTTTCAACAAGCCATTTCCAAAACGCTGAAGGTGCTACAGATATTTGGAGGATATTGCCATCATCTGAAAATATGGGCTTTGAATGATCCATGAACTTCACTGTGGATGTTGGGTGCTCATTTGTCGACAGCAGTAGCTTTAACACCCTCAGATAAGCCCTTAATCTCTCTTTTCATTTAGCAATAGATTATGCATTATTGTGTTTATAAATAGACATTAAATGGGAAGCTAAAGTCTGCAGAAATCTAGCTGTAGGTGCTGAATATTCAATCTATGCAACTTTTTCAGCCAACAACCTACAATGTAAGTTGATAGAAAAACTCCACCTCTAGCACAGCGATGACAAGTCATGGCTAAAGAAAATGCTTTGAGAATGGACTTGTCTAAAATCAAATTTAACAAGTCGAGGATTCCTTGTTTCTCTTTCCACTTTATCCTTGCCGATCGCAGTTTTCGTTTCTCTCATCCCGACAAGGATCAATAAGTACTGCAACCATCTCCCAAAATACATTGACAAATGTCTTGTTAGTAATTTACAGTGCAGCCTGGAGATAAATGGGTTCTACCGTTGATGTCATCTGCAAACAGAAAATCATCCTTCAGCGGGTTGCTGGGGGAGGGTTTTGATTGACAGGTGTGCCCAGCAGGGGTTTGTCCGGGGGGCTGGATCTTTAATGTTTTCTCAGAACCCAGAATGTTCTTTTTTCAGGTGCGGAGAGGAGGGAGCAGGAGATGAAACGCAAAGCAAAGGAGGAGAAGAAGTGTGCTCTGCATGTCTAAATCCCATTTCAACATTATTTCGCCATAATTCTTCAACTGAGTCATACCCTCATGTTTGACTTGCGATTGTTCTCAGCTGTCTTTGATGACGTGTTTATCGGAATATCGTTGCCAAGCAGCTGTTAAAGCTATGGTTTAGTTCGTAGTTAGTTTTTTTGCCCATTCCTGCTTACCTCTATTCAGTCTGGTTACCAAATTACTTAAATGGGTTCTGTAAATGTACCAGTAGTAGAAGTTATAGTAACTTCTCATCTCTACAGTGCAGTGCATATTAGTTATAGCACTTAAAATGAAATATCAGGCAATAATAGGAAGATAATGATTCATTGTTATTGCCCACTTTGCCATCAAATACCCCATTAAACTCTGTCCACAGGCTATAGATAACTTCAAACGGCCTTTGTCCTTCCAAAGTCCACAAGGAGACAGAGAGCCACTGTTACAGCCAGTGGTGCAGGGTCAGACAAGACAAGACAACCACACTTTCCTATTTTCTGCCTTTGCTTTTCCATGCTCCATCGGAGAGTGTGGCTCACATGGCAGAGTCCTGCGAGAGCTCCCATCCATCATCCTCTCCTCTTCTTTGACCGTGATCATCATCCTCCATGCCTCCTTTAGTCTGCTCCCCCCCACGGGAGACTCCACTTCCTCTCTCCCACACTGCTCTTCTACCCTCTCCCATCGCTCTCTCCCTCTGTTTCTCTGAGCTTGGTTCCTTCCTTTCATCTTCAGCTTCCTCAAGCTTCTGTCGACTCACTTTTACATCTGTGCAGCTTTCTCAGTTTTCTTATACATTCTCCTCTACTTTTTGTCACTGTCTTTTTTTTTCCCTCATGTGGGAAGTATCTTTCCGCGGCTTTCATCACTCCCCTCTTTGATTCCCTGTCTTCTCTTTCATTTAGATCTATCATGCCCACAAACCCCACACCCACATCCAGCTTTGGTGAAGATGATATAGGCATACCACTCTGTATGCATCCATGGTGGGGTTGGAGAGGTCAGGGCGGATGGATGAAGTAACTTAGGTGGCATGACGCAGGTGCATTGATTTTATTATTTTTAATCTGAAAGATACAATTCTTAATTCACTTTTCCATCCAAAACATGGTTATATATATGTGTATATATATATATATATATATATATATACATATATATATTCACATCTGCTCTCAAAATGAAGTTATTATTATAACTAAGGTTTGGGAACAAAGACACACACTCAAGCACACATTCAATTTTGTGTTCTTTTTTTTTTTTAAAGATTTTATTTTTGGCATTTTATGCTTTATTCGAGAGATATAGTGAGAGAGAGACAGGAAGGTATGGGAGAAAGAGCGAGGAGAGGACATGCAGCAAAGGACCACGGGTTGGATTTGAACCCAGGTCGCTACGGGAAGGCCTGAGCCAAATGGTACGCGCCCTACTCGGTGAGCCACCAGGGCACCCCCAATTTTGTGTTCTAACCTATTTAAGTGATTCATCCCCTCACCCTCGACCCTCATTTCATCCCTCCATTCTCGACCCCTCATTCTCTCAATAAACTGCCTCAATACTGTATGTCATAGTGCCGTGGTATTTGTTAGTGATTTGCAGAAACACATATTTCACAGCCTAAAACTACACTCTCTAAACTTCATGTAGCCATCACATACTCCCAGTCCTTGTATCAAAAGATCAGAGCTAATAAATATAAAATAAATATATAAATGTGAGTGGGAAAAAAGAGATCTTAAATCCAACAAATCACTTGGTAAGCACAGCCAGTAAAAGGGCTGAACTGCAATCAAAGACTTAGCATCTAAAGTTTAAACTTTATCCATTTCGGGCTCAACTTGAGCCGCTCAAGTCCAGCAAGTCTTGCGCAATACATTTTACTTACCCATCTATTACTTTTCACCCTCACCCCTCCCCGGATCCATAACCTGCTGTGCACATACATTACATACAGCTTATGAATATTTCATGGCTAACAAGGACTTTTGTCGAGATATTCACATTCAACGTGACATTCAACACTTCACATGATTTGATAAAATATACACAGGAGGCTATTTTTAATGTTTTATTCCTTGTAGGATCAGCGGTGTGAATTTGTCTGGAGGTTGCCCTGAGCAACACCAAGTCAACAAAGACATGGTCTGTCAAGATGTCAGGTGCCTCCCCCTCTCAACCTGAAGAACTCAGCAAGCAAACCCTACCTCATCTTACAGGAATCAAACTATACGGTGAATTGCTTTGCTATTGGCCGGTAAACAACCCTATAAACCCACCTGATGTGTTGGATTGGATTAAATAAAACTGGCGTGGCTGACTGCCAGTCAGTTGGAGGTGTGCAGGCACAGCTACAGAGGGAACAGCCAGAAAGTGCATGCGTGCCAAGAGAGTGGAGGAGTGATTCTTGCTCATTTCTAACCAATTATCAGAGTCCATCAGTGGGTCAAAATGATAAATTTTGTTGATCTTTTTAAGTCTTCAAAATCAATTGCAGTCTGTTTTGACATCAGGGAGAGACACCATTATCTTCAGACTTCGGCCTGAGGGTAAAACAGAAAAGTGTGCTTTATTTTATTCCTGTTGCCAGATGTTTTTGTGAGAACTGGAAGCATAACCTCAACAGGCTGTTGATTGTCTGTTTCAGAGGTGCTGGTATCGACATTTATAAAGTGGGCAACTGCTGTCGGCCCTCCAAATCTCTTCTGTTCAAACATCTTTTGTGCTTACAGTGTGTCCAAAAGTGCCCACCCTCATCGGTTTGAGAAGCGTTTTCCTCTGTGCTTATTGCATCTGGTGACAATTAGCATAAACTACAATAATTTTACTGGGCAGCCGGAAACCACTGTTTCTCTGAGTTTATAAACCAGTGGCATATATTAACATAGTGACCATCTGTTAAGGTTTCAAGCTCAGTTTTTTTTCTGAGCTCTCTATGTCCATAATCACATTCCCCACTTTCTCTGAATAATAAACTCTTGTTGTACTTAGAAGTATTATGTTGGATTCCTTTTCTTCTCTTCTTTCCAAAGAGGAAAGAGCCTTGGGTACGTGTTTTCAACAGTTGCCGTAGCACTCACACCACCAGTCTCTACCATATAATGTCAATTTCTTTGGGCCTTTTCTGTCCTTCTCATTTTATAAAATCTGCCCAATAGTGCCTGTTAATTCACAAAAAAATGCACATCTGGCCCTGAACAAATCTCCTCTTCAAATTTTTTACTTTTTTATTTGCAACTCACTTCATCTTGAAAGCTGCATGTTATGTTCTGATTCTGATACACTTAACTGAGATCATTAACTCATCATGAACTATCTAGTTATTTTTTCCTAGTTATTTTTTCCTAGTTATTTTATTTTTATTTTTTACAAAAAAAAGAGATCCATTGAATGCACTAGCATTTAAGTAGCATGTGCTTACTTTCATACAAGATAATGTCTGGAGGGCTGTGAAGACAACGTATTTACTGCCTTGTTAATCAGCAAGCTAAGGTCGTTTGTTCATTGTATCTCATTTGACTTGTGTGATTCAGTCATGTGGTTTTCATTTCCTTTTCATGTCCAGTGCTGCTGTTTTGGAATGTCTGAATAAATGTCTGCTGTTTTAAGTTGCCTTATTATTTGCTTGAAGCTGCGTTACTGTAGCCAATCAGTTTCAGCGTCCTATTTTCACTGTCCAGGGTGTATATAAAATGAAAAACTTTTTCTAGAGTATAATGGGGTAGACAAGGCTCATTAATTGAATCAAGAGAGAGAACAGCCCTGTTCTAAATGTTGACACATGCACTGGGCCGAAGTTGAAACCTATACGTATGTGACCATAAAAAAAATCAGTTAAATCAATTAAAAATCATTCACCAAAACCACAATTTGTGGCATGTACAGATGTAGCCATCTGGACACACACCTTGCAACAGTGAATTACTGAGTGTGCTACTGCTTAGCCCATGAGAGATGTTGTCTAGAAAATTGAAATTGTGTCCTCCTTTCAGCTGTTAGAGACTGAAGATTCACTGAGACATGGATTTAGTGTTTCAATATGTCTATTTACATCACAGCAGAATAGGCTGCAGCAGTTGTGATACATATACAGTATATAGTAGATACTGTATGTATTGCATTCTAATTCTGATATCACAATCAACTGAGATCATGAACTCATCTATCAAGTTATTTTTTCCCCAGTTATTTATTTTTTATTGAAAAAAAGAAAGAAATACAAACAAGATAATGTCTGGAGGGCTGAAAAGACAACACATTTACTGCCACACCAGGGGAGCATTCAGGACCAATGTTCCCCCCAAGTGGCTTCTGTCTGGCCAAGAAAGTTTGGTGACCTAGAGCAGTGGTTCTCAACGTGGGGTCCGGGGACCACCAGCAGTCCCTGAGGGGGGTTCCAGGGGGTCCCCAGCAAATTGATGAATTGTTAAACTTCACCATTATTTCATTTACAAAACGTTAACACAATTAGAGAATGCCGAAGAATGACTATTTTGATCATAGTTTCACTGTTATCTCTCTCTATATATACCTACAGTACAGATAATCATGGAATTCTGCATCTAACAATAAAAGTATTCACAGATTTGGGTCAGAGAGACAAAATCCTATCAAATGGGGGTCCGTGGCTCTGTGGACTAAATTAGGGTCAGCTGGCCTTGTGTTATCCTTATAACACAAGGCCAGCTGATTTGGACCAAGCTGTATTCCAGATTTGCACAACAGAAAAAAGAAAAAGAAATGTGCTTTTAGCAAAGGATGGATACAATGACCATATGCAAAGCTTTTCTGTTGTTGCTTCCAGAGTTGTACAGAACAACTTATGTACATGTGTAACACGCATTGCTGCTGAGTATTCGGTACAACAGGGAATGTACTGATTCAATTTTCACACAGCTAAAGCTGGACAAAGTTAACACATGCTTATCTTTTATCGCCAGAGACTTAGCGGTATAATAGCTTCTATTAGACTCTTTTATTTGTTTGTTTTTTTTTTGTTCTGGAGCTCCGTTATATTCAGGCATGTTTAGATCTGCCTAACCTATTTTCCACCACATCTTAAAAAACCCAATTCCAGGAACCGTATTTCTGTGTGATGTCAGTGATCTTGATTTATCCCAGCTTGTTTTGTACAATGTAACAATTACATGCCTTGTTTACTTGCCTCAGATCAGTCCAGTCCCTCGCTCTCTGCACACTGGCTTCCTGTTAAATATAGAAGTGATTTTAAGATTTTTATAATCACGTACAAGGCCTTACATGGTTTTGCTCCTCACTACATCCGCGACCTGTTGACGTCTCTAAGAACTGCAGGGTCACTCAGGTCCAAACTTAAATCCAGAGGAGACTGTGCTTTTGCCGTAATGCCACCCACACTCTGGAATAAACTTCCCCCTGCTGTTAGAGCTGCTAACTCAGTTGAAAGTTTTAAACAGCGTCTTGTATATTTTATTTGTTTGTTTTGATGTTCTTTTCTATTTTGTTCTTCTAACAAATTGCTAAGGCTCTTTTACATTGTGATTTTACATTGTGTTTCAAAGGTACTATATAAAGACTTACTTTTTAAAAATCTATTTAGAAGTAAATTTTATTGTCCCAGATGGGCGATTTGTGAGAGTTAGGCTGTAGAAACAGAAGTGTGTTAAAGTTATGCAACTTTTCCAAATAAAATCAAAGAAATGTGTTTTGGCTCAACAAGTGAAAATCCACCCATCAACAGTGCATGAGACCCTATAGTTTGTCCCATTCCAGCCCCTGCGGTTGACTTCTCAAGCATTTGTGGATAGCGTTCTGTGAGCGTAAATGTTTATTTGTGGAACTTAAACCTGCAATAAGCGATTTCAGACCCTGTAACCAATCCTGAAACTAATATGTGCTATGTGGAGATTTCCGTGAGATGTAATGATATAAACAAATAGCCACACATGCGGACCAGCTGTGTTGTTGTTTTCACCTCTGTCCAAAAGCTTGTTGTCAAATTCGGCCCGAGTAATGGCGAATCGATGAAGCGAAAGTAAACGTTTTCAACTAGTAAACTTGCTACCTACCTCTTCACTTGTCATTGTGGGACATATAACCTTCAGCGGGAGAAAAATCTGGCAAAGCGAGACTGGTAACCGGCGATATTTCTCCCTAGGTACGTTTATTTTACCCATTAGCCTTCATGCACAGTTTGTCCTTAAGGGTTTCCGTCGCCTAGTAGCTTTGCCGTGTGTTTACAAACGTGTTGTGGTTTCTGTCACCCTCTAGTGGTCAGAAAAAAACGCTTAGTGTAGCTTTAAAGCTGCTGTAGGTAAGGGAGGAAAGAGCTCACATTTCCATTTGGTCAGATTGGTTTCTACACATTTCACTTTGAAATGAGAATAGCAGGGGAATAGGGCTACCGCTGTTTCTGAGATTGTGACATATTATCATGCTCGTCTTTGGCTACCAAACATGGCAATTTATTTAAGTTACCTACTTCAACTTTAAGTCCCAAACTTTTCTCCATAAAAAAAGATATCATGGCGGCAATGAAAACCTGTGCATGCAATGAAATCGCCTTGAGCCAAAGAATCTGAACAAAATAAAAATGTTAAGATTCTAGACCTTACGTTTCAGGAGTTTTTGTCCAGAACGTAAAGTTGCTTGTTTTATCGCCACCATCTGGCCGATCAGTGTAATTTTTATTGCCTCAGTAGTGGGGGAGATTTGAAACCTGTCCACTAAATTTGATTGCTCTAGGACTTACAGTCTCTGTAAGAGACTGTAGAGATCGTTTTAAGGCAGAAAAAGAAGAAGAACCCTTTCCCCCTAATAACCCCTAATAACAACATAAGATATAACAGAGTCCGGCATAAGAGATTTCTCGAGCAAAAGGTAGGATGCCATCAATTTTCCAGCCATACACAGCAGCCAGGTGTTGCTACCTACTGGCAGGAGACGATATAGCAGCAATTTGGCATCTACAATGATAAAAGCATGGCATTACAGTATGACCGACTCACATCCCCGGGACATTATTTTCACATCATCATGATAAAATATCTATCCAAATAAAATATGGAGACAATATAATGATATGAAAAAAAAAAGATCTCAATCTAATCCAATCTAATCTCTACTAGATAAACACACACACATAATCCTCTACACATATGCGTGTCTGCAGAGAGGCCAGAGTGCAGGATTGCCTCCAGTGGAGCATCTCTGGAGCAGCTAGGGGTTAAGTAATTTACTCTTAAGGCACTCCAGCAGTGATTGTGGGCACCAGAGATAGTAATAGTAATTACAGCAACCCTCTAGGTGCGAGCTCAGTTGGAATGCATCCTCATTTTGGTGACCAGGATCGAACCAGGAACTTTTTGGTTAGTCTTTACCTTCAGGCTAACCTGCCTGACCTCTAATGAGGTAAGCCAAGGATATTTTCACTTGCCCAAACTATTTATTCAGGCAACAACATCTTTAATTGGGGCTTAAATAACTATCACGCATCAATAGGCAATTAACAATAACTAATCCCCCCCCCCCCCCCCCCCCCCATATGTGAAGCGCTTTGAGTACCTAGAAAAGCGCTATATAAATGTAATCAATTATTATTATTATTATTAATCACCAAATCCCAAATGCAAACAAATTGAATTCGACACGAATCAGAAATAAAGAAATTCAATCCAGGGAAAGTAAAATATTTCAACAGGAGGAAAAACAAGCTGGATGTGTTGTCAGGTGAGTCACAGTCCCTGTCTGGTTTTGCAGAGACAGGGTTTCATTGGTTATCTCGGAGAGGGACTGCAACTATCTGAAAGTGACCCTGTGGCTGGGAGAGAGAAATATATTGGCTACTCAGGAAGGAGCTGACTTCAGACAGAGAGAGTAAAAGAGCTGTCAGCTGAGGGAATGGAGGCCTGATTACTCCTATATACCCACACCTGAGCCTTGCTCACCCAGATACATACTGTGTAATGCGAATGGATGCATGAATGCTCACAACTACACACGTGCATGAGCACACACACAAAGACTCAAAGTCTCATCTCACCATGGCAACCCATGGACTTGTGATTGTTCACACACACACATACACACGCACAAACGACACACTTTTTCACTCGCTTTCTGATAGACATACATTTACCATGCTTAATTGAATTGACAACCATGCAAAAGGATTTTTTTTTTTCAGATGATGAAGATAATATCTGAATAGGTTTTTATTGGGTATCCAACGCATACAAAAGTAATTCCATTTCCATGTTGAGATATATATCTATAGCCCATTCCTATACTAGGTTGGTGTTGGCATGCTGGATTCACCCATACCTCTTACTCATTTGAAACATCTCAAGAAAATAAGAGAAGGTTGCCATTCTTCCTGGAACATTGCTTACATTTAACACTGTTGCAAGCATATCTACTGCATTCTTGCAAGACCAGTACATAATAGAACTTGAGGAATGCATTTGAGGATAGAATATTTGGGATTGTCCATGGTTGAATCATGTTTTCAGGTAGTGATAAATATAATGAAAGAATATAATGTTTGAAAATGATGAAAACAAATTTGAAAGTCAATGTGAAAATCTAGACATTTGATTCAAAGTGGAGCTGAAGTCAACAGTGTATCAAAAATGTATATTTTCTTTCAGCAAACTTAGATTTGGCCAGCAAGACATCTTCAATCGATGATAAAAATTGTCCCGGTTTAACTGAGCTAAAGAAACAAACTTTGTGGAATAAACTTACTCCACAGATGCCAGTCAAGCAGCGCCTAGTACATCAATACTTTTCACACAGTTCAGTTTTCACAAATTGAGGTTTCAGTGGAGCGGACTAAGTGAGCGAGGTACCACAAGCCTTTCCGGGTGTATGTAATTGAGGAGGACAAGAGGAACTAGGGATGGCAGACGTCAAGGATCTTTGAAACTCAGAAATAAGACAACGAAATGCACACCCTTCCATGTCAACACAGTTGGAAACAAGTTGGCTACTTTGAGTCAGGATGTAGTGAAAAGTAGTGGAAAGGTTACTTAGACTGAGATTTGAAACGTGGGCAACATGCTCAACAAACCGTCCCTGGATAAACAGGTTAAACATGTAAAAGTAGTATTGATAGCAAAACTGAAGCCATGAACTAGCTTATACACACACATACATGCAACATCCTTAAAGCACTTTCATTTCAACTCACTGCCCAGGAACCAGTATGGTAAAGCAAAATGGAGCAGCAATGCATCACATATATTGGAGGCAATAAAATGCAAATAACATGTAAAACTAAAACCTGAAATTTGTGCTGTAGCATCCCTCAATGCTTCTAGGTAAGGATTATGGACTAATTTTTTCCCTCACAGCTCCCCTCTGAATTCTGGTTTGTGTTATGGCGGCTTTAGGATGAATGGTTGCACAGTTATCTTGTCTAACAGACACAGAGAAACTATACACACAAACACACCTAAAGTAACAGATTAGATTTCCATGTAATCAAAATCATGTTTTACCACTCTCTCTGTCACAACAACCAGTGCTGAGCTTATTGTGCATCTTACAATGTTCATATTAGACATTATTGACATTGATTTGAAAGACCCAATCTTTCTTAGCAGTATGGTCCTGTTGAAACACTGTGGCCATGTTACTGCCTTTTATTACATAGTTATTTATTGGATTTTTTCACTCTTAAATTTACTATCAGAGCTTGGATACATATTTAATGTTTGCATACACTACAGTAGAACAGAGCTGTATTTTTATTACTATTTTCTTTTACTTTAAATAGCTTATTTTCTATCTACCAGTCAACCTCAACAACATATTTGAATATACCCAAAAATTAGTTGTTCAGATACATTAAGGATTGTAAATTGTAACACATTTTAAGAACTTTTTCCCTCTCAATAGACCTCACCCCCTTTATATTGCATGCCATGCATTTAATGAATTTCATTCCAAAATGGGATACCCACCAGTTTACAAATGGGGAACTTTTGTAATGACTACTTATAGCTGACTGTTGTTTACTATTCATCAGTTCTAATGGGTATTCTCTGATCTCTGCGATTACCTCATTTTGCAGTTACAGAAATGATGAGCTGAGAGTTTGGCTGTGAGCCGATCTCAAACCCAAACGAAGCACTAGTGCCTCACCCCGTTGCCCTACTTTTATGGAAGCTGTACTTACTTTGTAGACAGTGCGCAGAATAATGTTGTGCCAGGCAGCGGCTGGAAACTAAGGGGATATAAAGACAAACAAAAAAGCTTAGATTTGGAGTCTTCAGGGGGACAGACTCAGACAAAGTGCTGAGCTGTTTTTTTCCACCTCATTCTCAGAAGCAAATTGCGACGTATAATCCTCACAGCATTATGTGTGCCTCAAACAGGTATCTCAACCCTGTGTGTGTTTGTGTGTGTGTGTGTGTCAGTGTTAATTTCCTTCTGAAATGTGGCTCGTGGATGCCTTTTTAATTGAGATTTTTGTTGATTGGCAATTTTGTTCAATCAATAACACTGAAAGTAAGAAGCTGTCAATGGCCTTGATGGGAAATGATTCAGTGACATTTATGGGGTTCAGATGTCATTTTGTGAGAAGTTGTCAATAATGGTCATTTTGTGTTTTGTAAAGAACCGACAAAGACACACAAATGAACACAATTTTAAAAGTTTTGAAAGGTACATCTACCTGGGGATGTGTCAGCTGGTAGACGCAATTTAACACCAACTCTCTGAGTGACATTTTCCACCTGCACATTGCTGTATTAAGACACTGGGGACAAACAAAAGATGGCCACCTTTCAAAAACACTTTCATGTGCTTGCACTGAATTTATTGCTCAGTAACAAGGTAATTTTTTCTCCCTTTGCAATGTTTCACTTACCGGCTTGCTTGGTGTGCAACTTTCAGACACTTTCATAGCAGCTGCATGCATGCCGGTATTTATCACTAGGGAGCATCCCATTGTACTAGCAACAGTATTCTTTGAAGCCTCGCTTCGCCACCCACAGTTTCTCATTAACATACAGACACCCTCTCAGAGTCTGTCAAACACACACACACACACACACTCACTCACGCACACACATACAGACAGACAGACTGACAAACTAATATCATTAAAGGTAACACACCCATGGCTAGGAGTATGTGATAGTAAAAATCCCCCAAGAGACTCATAAACAGACAATTTGCACACAACCTGTAAGAACACACACTTAAACCCAGTAGATATACAGCTGTGTATGATCATGAACACACATATAAGTAAGAAAACATATGTGCCCCACCAGCTCTGCACACACACATACACACCTCCCCTTGTCCTACCACTATCCCCGTTGGTGTTTACAATTCCCTTGGTGTTTACGCCTCCTGAACCCAATTATGCCTCACTAGCAAATTAGCCACCATTAGCGGGGCACCAGCATGCATCAGCAGGGGATAGGCAGAGGCCTTTAGCTCATCCTCTAGCCCCCGTTTCCTGTTCGCCAAAGTACTGATTTGCATACAGTAGCTTCTAATGCACCACACACAGACAATTATCTCACCTCTCCACAAGCATTTCAAAGAGCAGAACAGCTATTGTGAAGCCCAAGACTCCGTCTCTCCCACTGCCCAGCAGTGTTAGCCACAAACCTAATCTGGGGCCATTAGAGGCCTTAGAAATAGACCGTCTGAGGTCTGCAAACATTTGGATTCTGGTGAGCTTGAGCTTGATTTAGTTATATGCTGCTCAAATGCATACAGCCATTATAACTTTGAATATTGAATGTAGGCTATATACAGTACATAGCGTGATGGGTATTCTATGATGTCACATGCATTTCCTAACAATATGGTGCTTTATCATACACACAGCTCATTGGCTGTGGCTGTCATTTGATTAGAATCACCTGTTAATTTATTACAGTCACCTGTCATTTTCCTAACAAGATGGCCATGTGGTGATATAACAGAATACTATGAATAGTGTGTTGTCCCTACACCGTCTTCCACTGTCCAAATTATTGTCTCAGGGATGAACTGATTTCGAAACTTGTAATTTTAAGAACATAATTGTTTTGTTTTGTTTTTTTAAAGGTGGGCAGTCCACTCATCTTTCTTTAATTTATTTAAACAGTTGGAAAGCAGTAGGAGACAGATTAGGGCAGGCATCGCAAAAGTCTGGCAAGATACAATCCTGGGTCCGCAGCAGTGCATGTGGCTACAGAGGCAGAAGGCTTAACCACAAGACTATCTGGGCACACACAAACATAATTGTTGACTGCCTTCTGAATAATAACATTTTATTGCTTTGAGGTATTCCTGAGATACTCCTGCTTTAACTTAAAGCCTACATATTTATCATCATTTATCATCTCAATAGGTTGTAAAAGTACGGGAAACTGTGCCTACTTGCCAAAGGCGATGTGTGAAACCACTGACTGTGAAGCAAAATATGTCTATTACCCTCTGTGTATTTAGGTTATGCAACAGGTCTTGTGTTTGGCTCATTCTACAGCTGTTATTCATTTCCACAGCGATGATGAGATTTTCTCTTTTGCTGTCTTTCCTTTATTTTCCTCTATTTTCCTCTTTCGGTTTTCTTTGTCCTTTTTCTCTTTTCCTGTCACACAAAATGCGTGGACACACCGAAACGCACAAGACGCACACACACAGGCGGCTCATCACCCATTCCAAGCCCAGGTGCCACAGCTGTGAATGTCACCGCATTATCGTGAAGCAGATTGTTCTCTTTTCAGTCCCCAGGATCCCACTGGGATGGACAGAGAATGACAGGTAGCAGGAGACGCCGGGCACTGGTTTATCTCAGGGCCAACAAGACTCTCTGTGACACAGCATCTGCTTTCACAATGGAGGACGATGACCTGAGGGGTATAGGACTGAGCTAAAGCGGCCATATGATGTTCTGCATTTTATAATTTGATTTTTTTTTTTTTTACCTTTATTTATCTAAGGTGTTGCTGAGATTGTATGCTCCTTTTCAGCACTGCATTACCTCACATTCATACACCTTCAAAACCACAGTCTTAAAGACCCCATGAAATGGCATTTTTACTTCCTGGATTTGATGCATTTCCTTTTGAAACAGGATGTTGGGGCGGGACATAATGCAGGGATCATTCAAAAGTCCAATTGAATATGAGTGAGGAAGAGAAAGGCAATTTTATTTGATGGGAGGGGTGTGATTGTTCAAAAATCTAAAGGTTTTACTGGTTAGAAATTTATATTTATGCGTACTAGTGCAGCATGAGGTCACCATGAAAGATACTCTTTTTCCAGGAAGTAAAAGTAATGAGAGTTCATTTCATGGGGACTTTAAACAGCTGGTCACTGTGCACCTACAGTGGAGAAATAGGCTGTTTAGTGCCTTGTTGCAAAGCCCCTCTGTGGTCGTTCTTGAGGGAAGGGACAGCATTACTAATTTACTGTCCCGACTGGATTTTCCCTGCCGATTCAAGGATTTGAACTGATCACCTTCTGGTCACAAGGCCTCTTCTGTAACCTTTTGGCTGCCGCTGAAAGTGAAATAAACACTAACAAAAATACCACAGCGCATTTCAGTTCTCTTTACACTGAAATGTGTGATGTGAGGTCTGCAGATTTGTATTCATAGGATGTAAGATAATACTGTGTAATAGATGGCAACAATGTAGCATCAACCTAGAGACTCCATGAAACAGAAATCGGAGATGTGTGACACTATTAAAACTAGATGGCACTCAGTAGAGCGCATACCTCCGCCAGCGCTATGCATTTGTCAAGATATGCCAGTTCCACATGTCAGATTTTCACCAAAAGTTAATAATTTCTTTCATGCCACATTACCAACTTGTTTCACACGAGCAGATTCACACATTTTCATACCTGAAACGGGACATGAGATATTCCTAGAAATTCTAGACACATTTTACCTGATTATCACAACACCAGTTAGCCAATCAGCACTATATTGTTCAGCGGCCATTACGGCTGCACAGTACCAAATGTTTAAAAAATTAGCAGGGCGGTTATGTCTAAACCGTAAATGAGCTCTCCAGTCCCCCAATGTTTGATTGGACCAATAATGGATTGTTTGCCTCTTCTTCTGTCTGCTGATAGGCCACAAAGTTTGATGGTGTTACATGAATTTGTTGCCTTTTTGATAGAACCCACTGCCACGCCCGCCTTTGGCCAGTCGGTGTGAAAAGTTCATCAGTTCTTCCATGACCAACCTTTTCACAAAATTTCATGCAAATCCATTTAGAACATTTTGAGATATCCTGCTAACAGACAAACAGACAGAATGGGGTGAAAACATAACTAACATCCAGCTCCGTTGGCGGAGGTACTAAAAAGTAATATGGGAGGGAGAATTGTGGAATTATGAGGGGGATTTGAAGATTGACAGTGTATATTGTTTTATTAGACCAACACTGATTGTACAATGTTTGAGGAGACGGTACCAAAAAAAATGTGAGAGAGAGGTTTGTGGAAATATTGACAGCAGCTGAAGACTGCGTACAATGTCTCTTACTTTGCCAGCAAAAGCCAGCCAAAATTTGATTGTATACATTGATTGATAGCTCTGTTTTTCAGTGGTGATATAAATAGATGCAGCGTGGAATTAATTGAATTAAAAATATGTCAGCACTCTGTTTGAGGCAATCTGCAATCTAATTTCTGATAAAGATTTCTGATAAAGATTTTTGGTAAAGATGACTTGACCTTGAATGCACTGCAGGCTAAATAACATTTAACACGAGCATTGATAACAAGAGCAAGTGGAAAAAGAAAATGTTCTGGGGCCTTCTACTGAGCACAACTTTTTGTTGCTCTTGGGTCTGTGTCAGCTTCTTAGAATACACTATGGTTAGGAGTAGCTTATGGTTAGGAACAATAATTAAAAACAAAGTAGTGATTGTTTTTACTTCACAGAGTCTTTAATATTTCCTGAAACAAAGTTATGATGGCCTGACATCCTGGTTTTAGTGAGATAGTCACAGCATGAAGCTCCAAGTCCCCGCTGTGCTGACAGGCACAGACACACAAATAAGTTCCAGTTTTCACCATTTGTCCCAAAATGTTCCAGAAAGAACATTTGAATTTCTGGACTGTTATATCCTTTTTGAGCATGCAAAATATCTTCCAAGCCTTCTATCTCGTTGAAACAAGTGAAATCTTAGCGCTAGTTATATGCTCGCCAGCTGTGAGAGTCTTGGCAAATAATGCAACGAGTGTAAGCAGTTTTTGTGACAGTCATGAATACGGACAACAAAACTATACTTTTGGTCTGTTATCCAGGCATACATCGAGCTACCTACAGCAGCTATCAGTGACCAACTTGTTTATACTTCAAAATCGTAACAATTATCTAGCTAACATGAAATAAGAATACTCATGATGGCATCCTTCTATCTTTAGGATGCTTCTCCTGTTCGTTTCTTCTCTTTCTAAACTGTGCACTTGATGTCGTGCTTGACCGTGTGATTGCCCCCGCTCCTGTCAATCAGGGGTCATGGGTCAACTTTTATGTCTTTTGGAAATTGTGCTAGGGTTAGGGTTAGGGTACAATTTTCAACTTTTTATTAGTAACAAATATTCTGTATACTTTTTGTGTGTTCCCTGTTTTTCCCCGCTGACCAACTATTTTTAAGTATTTTTTCTGTTGCTGTTCTTTTTTTATCTTTCATTTATTTATTTATTTTTTATTGTTACTGTGGGAAAATGCCGATGGTTAAAGTCAGTGACTCTACCTCCTGCTCTGGCTGTTCTGGCTGCCTTTGGTTATCACAGCAAATTGATGAACTTGAAGGAAGGATTCTTAAACTTTACCAAATTAACCAGGATGAGCAGCTCATTGACATGCTGCTTCAGTCTTCAGCCCGCATTCCTCATGTAAAAACATCTGGTAAAAGTACAGACTCCGACACTACGACCCATACTATGGACCTAGCCGACACTCTCCCCTGGCTTGACCCAACTGTAAGGTGGACTGGCCCCGGAGGCATCCCCACCGCTACTCGCCACAGATATGGGCTATTGGCACAGCAAGGGTGCTAGACCAAAAGTCTCTACTCCTGGTGAGCTGTGGTCGCACGTTGTCTGCCGTAGGGGCAGCGGAGGAAACAACAACAAAAACAAGAGGAAACCCCAATACTCTCCCCAGTACACTCCCCAGCCAGGACTACAACTGGAAAACAGGTGCAAAATACTCAGTGAGCCGGATCTAGTGACTGCTAATGCTAATGACGGCACTTCCATGATGCAGCCTAGTACTAGTCGCAGAGCTAATGCTAATGCTAATGCTAATGCCAGCACTGGTCCCGGTGCTAACATTAATGCTACCCCCAGGCACTCAACACCGGCAAATACCTATCGTTTATCTCAGGCCCCATCCCGACACTCAACAGGGGAGCTGGAACTTTCAGCAGGCTCCTCAGTCTCAACACATGGCTGGCATCAGCTTGTGTTGCTCACAGGGTGAACTTTATTGACAATTTTAACATTTACTGGGAGCGAAAAATACTTTTTTTACAAGATGGCATTCATCCAAACTGGACTGGGACTAGTGTGCTTAGGGCCAACATGATACATGGACTTCAAAATCCCTCCTCTGGATTGCTGGGAAAAATGCAAAGAAAGCCAAAGAAATAAGGACAAAAAGGCATGCGTCATCCCCCTCCACCCCTTCCTCCTCCCTCTCCTCTGATATGTTTCTGGGCCTGACTGAAGGCATGAAGAAGAAACTCAACATGGCTATCAGACACATGACCCCACAGTGTCCTCCTGAGACTTCCGAGGCTCCCCAGTCTCCCCCCACCTCCCCCTTCAAGCAGGCCACCAACAGCCTCAGGTCAAAACTAGGAGAATTGGATGAATTACTAGTGGCTGCCACCAAGCGACACTCCAACCGATCAAACTCTTGCCCACTACCAACTTCTCAGCCATGAGGACTGCGATTTGATACCCTCAGGGTCCCTGCCCCTGTCCTAGTAGCTTGTCCGATGTCTCTTTTAGCAGGCATGGACCCATGGCTAGATCCGCTGGCCCCTTCCACCAGCCAGGAGGAAGGTCTGGTTACACACATACTATCCCAGACAGTAGTGCCAGAGAACTGCATTATACTCTGGACAATTTTGGACTGAGTCAGTATGTGTCAGGGCCCACCCACTGCAAGGGCCACACACTGGACTTAATTATGTCTTATGTCTTAATATCTCTAAGGTGTTGGTTACTGATGTTGTTCTCTCTGACCACTACTGTGTTTTCTTTGAGATGACTGTCACTGCTGACCTTTGGCCTCTGTCAGTGATCTTGTGAATAATTTTAATTTGAAAATTACAAATATCATTGATGCCATTGCACCTGCAAAAGTTAAAGTGATCTCTGGTAAGAGAAAGGCACCATGGAGAAATGCCACATTAGTAAAGCTCCAAAAAACAGAGTGCCAGAAAGCTGAACGCCGGTGGCGAAAAACAAAACTCAGGGTTCATCACGACATTTACAAAGAAAAACTACGCATCTACAGTTTGGAATTGAAGAGAGCTAGACAATAATTTTTTTCTGACCTCATCAACAAAAATATTAATAATGCAAGTGTCTTATTCTCCACTGTTGATAGGCTGACTAACCCCCAAGTGAAAGTAGCCCCTGAACTGCTCTCCACTCAGTCATGTAATGACTTTGCCTCCTTTTTTACTGAAAAGATTCAGAAGATTCGACAAGAAGTCAGCACCTCCATTTCAAGTAAAATTTCTGTGTCACCTTTGCATTTACACAAAACAAATCTAGCTGACATGTCACAGTTTAATCCAGTTGATTACAAAACACTAGAAGAAGTGGTGTTGCATCTAAAGTCTTCTACCTGCTGCCTTGATAGTCTACCGACAAACCTTTTTAAGAATGTTTTTGATTGTATTGCATCAAATTTACTGCAGATAGTCAACAGTTCCCTTTTATGAGGTGATTTCCCTAAGGCCTTGAAAACTGCAGTTATTAAGCCTCTTCAGAAAAAGAATAACCTTGATGCCTCAGTAATTAATAATTACAGGCCCATATCGAATTTGCCGTTTCTAAGTAAAATAATTGAAAAGGTTGTCTTCCTATAACTTAACAGTTTCCTAACCTCCAACAATACTCTTGGTATCTTCCAATCAGGATTTCCCACCACAGCACTGAGACCGCTCTAGTAAAGGTTTTAAATGACATTCATTTTAATACAGACTGCGGAAAAATCTCAGTTCTAGTTTTATTGGACCTTAGTGCTGTGTTTGATACAGTAGACCATGACATACTGGTAGGCAGACTGGAAAAATGGGTAGGGCTGTCTGGCACAGTCCTAAACTGGTTTAAATCTTACTTACAAGACAGAGACTACTTTGTTTCTGAGTGAACAAAAATGGCATGTGGAGTTCCCCAGGGGTCGATCCTTGGGCCTCTTCTGTTCAATCTCTACATGCTGCCATTAGCTCAAATTATGCAAAACAACAGTATTTCCTATCATAATTATGCAGACGACACATAGATCTACAGAGCTTTATCAACTGATGACTATGGTCCAATAGACTCACTAAATAAGTGCATTGAACAAATCAATCACTGGATGTGCCACAATTTTCTGCAAATAAATAAAGATAAAACTGAAATAATTGTTTTTGGTGCCAAAGAGGAGAGACTTAAAGTCACTGCTCACCTTGAATCCCTCTCACTGGAGACTACAAACCAAGTCAGAAATCTTGGTGTAGTTATGGACTCTGACCTAAACTTCAACAGCCACATCAAGACAATTACAAAATCTGCCTACTATCACCTTAAAAATATTGCAATAATTAAAGAATTCATGTCCAAGCAGGACCTTGAAAAACTTGTTCATGCATTTATTTTTAGTAGGCTTGACTACTGTAACAGTGTCTTTACAGGTCTCTCTAAAAAAGGTATTAGACAACTGCAGCTCATCCAGAATGCTGCTGCCGGGGTTCTAACCAGGACTAAGAAAATAGACCACATCACTCCAGTGCTGAGATCACTGCATTGGCTTCCTGTGTGCCAAAGAATTGAGTTTAAAATTCTGTTGCATGTTTATAAAACACTTAATGGTTTAGGACCAAAATACATTTCTGATCTCCTTCAATGTTATGACCTGCCAGACCCCTCAGGTCTTCAGGTCTGCTTACTGTTCCCAGGGTCAGAGCAAAGCATGGAGAAGCAGCTTTTCGTTTTTATGCTCCTCATGCCTGGAACAAACTTCCAGAAAATCTGAGGCCTGCCTCCACTTTACAATCTTTTAAATCAGGGCTTAAAACGTTTCTGTTCGCCAGGGCTTTTTAAGAAATCTAGGGCAACACTCATCTGCACTGTAATATTTATTTATTTATATATATTGTTTATTTTATTTTAAATGTGATTTTAATGCACTTTTCACTTTCCTAATCCTCTTTTTATATATGTCTTTATGTAAAGCACTTTGCATGAGTGAACACTATATGTGAGGGGGCAGAGTATCTAAGAACTCAAAAGAGCTAGATGATAGAGCTTATCTAGGAACTCAAGAGCTAGATGACAGAGCTTTATCTAGGAACTCAAAAGAGCTAGATGACAGAGCTTTATCTAGGAACTCAAGAGCTGACAGAGTTTTATCTAGGAACTCAAGAGCTAGATGACAGAGCTTTATCTAGGAACTCAAGAGCTAGATGACAGAGCTTTATCTAGGAACTCAAGAGCTAGATGACAGAGCTTTATCTAGGAAATCAAAAGAGCTAGATGGCAGAGCTTTATCTAGGAACTCAAGAGCTGACAGAGCTTTATGTAGGAACTCAAGAGCTAGATGGCAGAGCTTTATCTAGGAACTCAAAGAGCTAGATGACAGAGCTTTATCTTTACCCTGTATGATTCTCATCCATCTGTGGACCAAGAAGAGAATCTATGATTCTCGTCTGCTTTAGGCAGTGAGATCTGATGTAAATATCAGATCAAGAATAGAATTAGGATGGACAGGGGATAAGAAAATTAAAGAAAAACATATGGGTTCACTCACAATATGCATCTAAAAGTATTTGTTGTGTTCTTTTATCTTTCTATTTCACTTGATTTGAACTGCACTAGTTTACTTTTTAAGTCTTTTATCTTGTGGATCTCCATTTTTATTACTCTGTAAAGCACTTTGAATTGCCTCAGTGTATGAAATGTGCTATACAAATAAAGCTGCCTTGCCTTGCCTTTCCTACGATGCGGTGTGGTGCTTTTTGACATTTACCCCTCCTGCATCCCTGGAGTCAACTGAGCGCTCCTGTGGGCACAGAAGGCAGCACGTGTGTGGGAGGAGGAGGGCGGCACAGTTGCAGGAAGGGAAGTACTTTGAAATGAAAAATATAATAATAAATAAAACAGTGCTCTGCCGCCCCTAGCCAGCTGCCGCCCTAGGTGACTATGGTGCCTATACCATTGAGCATAGCATTTTCTGCTTTGTTTGAAAGTCTGATAAGTAAGCGGTTACCGTTATAGCAGTTCTATCAGTTTGTGTGATGTAGACCCATGTGTAGCAGTGTAAACACAGAAGTGGGAAGAAGAAGTCTGGGTGTGTGCAAGCGTGACCGTTTTTTTACTAAAACATCGGCTGTAGGGAAGATTTGCGCTAAATTGATTTTGAGCTGTTGCATTGAAGTTTAAAAGATTAGTGTAGAGTACCAGGTTATAATGTAGTATTACAAAGGTTTAAAACTTAAGGGATTTTCTGTAGAATAGGTCCGTTTTGTGTGTTGAGTGATGGTTTTGAATGATTATTAGGGACTGTGTCCATTGGTGTGTTATACCTTTATACAACCCAGCAAACAAGCCTGTGCGGGGCCACTGTGGGGTTTTTGTGGGCAGTGTGGGCTGGGGCAAACCCACTCTAAACCCACAAGGGCCCATTCTAGTTTTGCCCATGTGGGGCCTACAGTCTTTTCCCACCTATGGGCCCCGCATATGTTTTTTGTGGGCTGCCTACATTTGGACAAGCCCACAGAAAGCCCATGCGGGCCCACTGTGGTTTTGCCCATGCGGGGCCCACAGTCTTTTTCCACCTGGGTCCCTTATGGGTTTTCTGTGGGCTTTCCTAGGTGTGGGCAGCCCACAAAAAACCCATACTGGCTTTTTGTGATTGTATTATGCAGTGCTTGATGTGGAAAAAGTGCCGGTACCCTTATTCACATGTTGGCGTGTGTATTGGCCGGTATCAGCAAATCATTAAGTATTACATTTTGAATTTCTACAGTGAATTAAAGATACTAGGAGATATTGCTGATGTTCAAAACATTAATTTATTTCTTCAAGGGGATAACCATTTCAGTTATTACAGTCAAAAATAATTGACCATCTATACTAGCTTTGGTGTGTGGTGCAATGAAGTCATCAGGCCTGCAGTGGAGCTAAGTAGCTGGGGGAGATGAAGACAAGGCGACTCCACATCTATCAGAGGAGACATGTAGTGGTCTCTTGCTATTAAACTGGCACTCCATGTTCCCTATGGACTCACACAACAGACACAGACATGGATAGGAGAGGGACTTAGAAAAAAAATAAAAGTGTACTTATGCAGGTGGCAATGAATTCAGTCAAGAGATATACTGCTGTGTTAGATTAACCAATAGGCTATTCTAAAGAAACAGTAGACAGGTGATATTATCTGATTGAATATTTGATGGTAGCATAAATTCAGCAAACACTAGACATTTTTGGGAGGACAAACACTGTTATTAATTTATTGTCAGGTTCTTTGACTGCTGTTTCATCAGCATCTCTCTCCTTTAAAAATTTACATGTTAGGAAAGTTTGTCCACCACCCAGAGAGTTCACTTGATGGTGGCAGTTTGATAAAGTACCGAACCATTGATTAGCCGTTCCATTCTCTCTCAGAGGACATTGCACCAAACTGCATTTAAAACTCTGGAAAGTTTGTACTAACTGGTAAACGTAGGCTACATACCTGGTAGACCATCACTTTAAGTCCCACTAAGAATCGCTGTGATCTCCTCTTCAATTCAGAACGCATCCAATACAACAAGAAACATTTGTTTCAATAAATGTTTAACTTTTAGGAGTGGTTCAGTTCTTATTCCCTCATTCTTGAGACATTACTGACGCTCTACTAGCCGCCAACAAGGAAAAGCAGGCAGGCGAGAGCGGAACCGGTGATCCGGTTTCCGTCACACCGTGCCCCCTGGGTAATGTAATTTATTCAGGGCCATGAATCGCCCAGAGATCCTTATTGGGAGAGGGCAGAACAGAGTACAGGCAGTGTTTGAGAAGTGCCAGTGCGCAAGAAAAAGTCACGGTACGCCAAAGAGTAACATGTAGGAGTGCCGGTACTGCGTACCGGTGTGTACCGGTGTGTACCGGCCCACTTCGAGCACTGGTATTATGAAAAATGGCTACGCACAATTTGCATTTTGACATGACTCCGAGACATTTGAGTTTCTGGATGTAAATATTTGAAGATGAACACCAATGACAACCTTTCCTTTTTTTTTACCAGCAAGTTACCAAACTTTATTTTTTATTTTCGTGTTGTTTTTTTTTTACTAATTACTCAGCCTTGAAATTGTGGCCACGTGTGGGCCCCAAACAGGCCCCAAGCGGCTGATATGGGCCCACTGTGGGCAGCCCACATGGGCCCCAGAAGGGCTTGTTTGCTGGGAACAATGTTTGTCATGCAACAGCAGATCTTTAGAGGTCTATGTAGCTGCCTGCCCTGCTGGCAAGCATAAAAACAAAATTCAAGAGTACAGAGCATAGATAGATTCGTCTCAATTACTTTTGCCAAGTTGGTAACTTTGTTGCTAGATTTAGAGACCCCCCTGGTGACTTTATTCCTCTAAAGTCACTAGTGACCATGGGGAACAATGTTAATGTGACTCACAAAGCATTTGGCAACAAATCTGTACAGCTGAATTACGCTACTTGCTTGTCTAATCCAAAGAGGTCTGATGATCACGGCACTTCCCACACACAACATAACCCCCCTCCCTCGCTAAGACTGGGAACTGAAGCAAATATACTGATATGCAAATTAGCATATGACTCTAATCATAATACTGCTTTGTCATTTGTTTGTTTTTTTTGGCTTGCGAACGAAATACCTTGCAATGCTGATAACTCGCTCATAGCACAGTCCTCCATCATTGAACATTTGAAAAAGTGAGTGTGTGTTCCAAAACAAAAAAAAAAGTACAGGCCAGAAAGTGATGTTTGAAAGCCACAAATCTCATCACTTGACAAAGTAATTGTTGAGTCATTGGTATTGATCAACAAACCTATCAAATCCTGACAGATATATTATGGTGAGTTTGTGCTATGAGACAGAACGTATTGCACCTTTAATAACTATTAGAACAAAACCATCTGAAACAAACAAATAGTCTGTAGCTCTCTCTGTGAAAGTCCCCACCCTCTCAGACTGAGGTAATGTTCATGAGTAGTGTAGCTGTCAGAATGTATGCTAATCAAAATCCAGGTCCATCTGCACTACAGTTTGGAATGTATTAAGTGATTGAATTTGACTGGAGCAATGGACACTTTGGAGGTGTCTCAATGCTTAGACTCAATGCCAAAACACTGTGTGGAGCTCCTTGTCGCACCACAGCTGATGTGGTCACTCCAGTCCATTAACATGGGAAGTAGACACACACCAGAGAGAGGCGCTGGCCGTTGCTAATGTATCTGTTTATCAACAAAGTCAGCCTGTCAAGTCTACGAGACACACTTCTGACATATGTCGCTCCCTCATTTTTGTCTCACATAAAACAAAGTCTGCGATGCTGAAGTCCCCCCCCCCCCAAACACATCTGTCAGCGTGCCGGCAGCGTGAGGTCCCCTTTGATCAAGTGCCACGTTGAGTGACACTAGCTGCGACATGTAAATGGAGAGAAAATTCAATTAGCCTTAGCTTTGTTGTCACATATTAATTATACTTCAAAGTGGGAGCAGCAATGAATAGTGTGATGATGGATTTAAATACATCCCGGGGCTGCAGGGTGAATGGATTGGGGTGGCGATGGAGGGTATATGCACACATGTTAAGTAAAGAAGTGTTATATCATTAACAACACGGTTTAATAGAACAATGTATGCTCTGGTGCGGGTTAGTGGAGACAAATTAGTCTGGAGGCTTTTCAGTAACTGACAGGTTTCTGGTTGAATCCCAGGGACCAACTTATGGCTAGGAGGTTAGCTACTTTTATAATCTCTACGATGCTCAGTACCCACCAACTTTTAGACAGGAGAGAGGGACCAACCCTTAGTGTAAGCAAAAATAATCCAAGTTTGACAAATAAATCAAATGTGTATGGTGCAGATTAACAAAGACAGCGGCAGAGCAAACATTTCAGCTACATCTCCTTCTCTGAAGAGTGACATAACATCCATAGATTAAGTCTCCTGATGAGACAATTGGCAACACGTTAGTTAATTAGGCTGGCTGATGCGTTCATTGTCCTTGAGAAACAATACTGATAAAATCAGTCTCTGCTTCTAGTGCAGTCCCCTCAAAACAAATGTAAGATTTCACTACATTCAAAGTAAAATAAAGCAGTCCAATATTTCAGTCCAGCAAACCAATACACTGGAACAGTGATATTAATGATTACCTAATTTGTATAGCACATTTCCAAGATATATTTACAAAGTCATTCACAAGACAAACAAAAGACACACACTTCAGGGAGGTTTTTTTTAAGTCATATATATCCTCCATGAATGTGTTTGCATCCATGACGCGAGTCAACCCCATGTGTCTAACATGTAGAATGAGCCAAAGTCTCTCCTCAAGCTCACTTCCACTGCAGCAGTTCCAGCACCATCCTGCTCGAGAATTGCACCAACTGTGCCTGGCCAATGGGCAAATTGACCTTATATTGCATTGGCAAGCAGTGCCAATGAACCTATATGGCTTTGGTGAGCAGTGCTAATGAACCTATATTAGACTTGCAAGCCATGCCAGTGAACCTCCATTGGGTTGGCGAGCAGTGCCAATGCCAATCCCTCTGTCAGGTATTATTGCTGCTGGCTGCCCTGATGTGACAACTAGAGATAATGTTTCATTTGGCTTATGAGCAAGGACAGCAGGTGTAGCCTAAAGGTTAGAGTGTATTGCCTGAAGGTTGTCATTTAAAATCCCTGGACCAGCTGGTTTAAAATTGAAGTTGGGGAAGTGAAAAAGAAATGCTCTCCTCTCCCTCAAAAACTACTGCTGAGAAACCCAGAAAATAAAACATAAACAAAGAGCATTACAAATCATCTTGTGTACAGCACAGGATGACCATAGCCAGTTATTGGACATGCTGAAACAGGTTTTAGTTGTGCATGCTGTGCTAGAGGATGAGTTGTGGCAGTATTTCGCTGAAACCTAATGGAAATCCTTCTCTGCTCAACCAATGGAGCATTTGTTTGACACACGGGACTGCAGATACGCTCGCCATGCAGTTGAGATTTCGCTGTGTGCATGTCAGCTCCTCTGCAAGCCTCTGCAAGCTACAGTTACCCCCTTCTATGTGTTTCTCTGCATGTATGTTTTGAGCTTCAGTGGCCAGTAGAGGAGTGCGTTTGTACTGGGCAGCTCCCATGTGTGATTCTATATTACTGTATGAACGTGTAGCAAGATGTTGCTGAAAAAGAGCCTGCATGCTCAGCAAACCTTTGTTGGATAAAAAAAAAAAAAAAAGAGAGAACAAAACAGATCCCAAATTGAAGGACTCATCCATCAAAAGCACACCACTGCTGTCAGTGAAAATCATGTCCCTCTAATTTTTGTTTTCTTTTTTTCTTATTTTTACTTGAACATTTATAGTGACATTCATGTGTTGAGTGACTTTTATTAAATTTGTGCCCTTGAAAAGTGCTAAAAACCCACTGTATGAAACAAAATACACATGGGCATCAATGAAAGCTTTTTCTCATTCCTGAAAACTTACAGTATAACTAACAGTATTTGAAAATATGTCAAAATATGTGTTGTCCGACAACAGTGACATGCTGATGTGAACAGCATGGTGGGATCAGCTGCAGGGGCCCTTGACACAACCAACCAAAGGTTATCTAGTTGAACCGGCCCATTGGTGTCAAAGGCTATCTAGAAGACTAAATGCTTATCAGTCATGCCTTTATAAGTAACATGGAATGGAGACAAGGACTTGCCCCAATCATCTCTAGACATCCAGGGACAGTTTGGGGTTCAGGGATAGTTCAGGATAGGGCCTATCTGATTTATCAAGATCTGGATGCCCTTTCAGTCCGACCGAAAACCAGTTTGACACTTCAGTCCCTTAAACCAAGGACAAGGAACCTGTCACTGTGTCAGCACGTTTATCTTTTGAGCTGATATTTTACTTGTATACAATTCATGAAAACAAGGTGAAAGTTTGATTATTAAACCTTAGTTATGATTTTTTTAGCTCAATTTTTATTGAAACATGATGCATTTAAATTAGACCAAATAACTACACTGAAGGCATACCTTTTTATCGGAGGAAAAAATGTTGCTGCTCTTTTTCTTACCAAATTTGGCTAGCTCCGTTGGTGGTGAAGAAAAAAAGGCACGGAGGGAGAACCTAATACTCATCATTGTGAGTGTAGTCCTGCAAACCAGGACCAGGACTACATTTTGCGAATGTACAAAACTGTGAATCACAGCCATGCAGCTTGGTGTTAATGAGTAGCCCGGAATCCTGGTTGCTGAATGATAAATGCCGGAACATGCGTTCATCTAGACAAGAAAATCTAATGGCAATTGCAGTGGATGAAGTCAAGTCACATAAAAATGTAAATATATAAAAATGTAGGTAAATATTCACATGCTAAGCTCATGGAGGTATTACATAGCTAAGCTATGTAACATTAGACTTGTTTGAGATGAGTTTAGCCGAAAATAGACAAGAGTAAAGAGTCAGGGGAGCGGTCCAACAGCAAGCATCATGTTGGACAGATCTGTGTTCATTCTAGCAATGGCAGACATTGTGTTTGAGTTCTTAGTTGCTGTTCTTCGTGGGATCTATGGAAATCCCACTATTTTTACATGAAGGCTGTATGAGAATTGCTTGAAATACTACATGCCCATGGCAAATGGCGAAATCCAACCAATAACTTTATGGCAGGAGCTAGGTTTATCATGGTTGGATTTTGCTAAACAACCATTGACTGGCTGCGTTACACACAAACAAATCATATGACTATTGCTCTTACTCTGATATTTATAATGTAATATATAGGCATATATTATTTTTTTTAAATCATATTAATAATAATTTTGATTAAGCTGTTTACATGCGCGGTAGAAGTAAATACTCCCGTGTGTACGCCATGTCACATTACCCCGACTATTCAATGTATCGGCTACATCTGGAGCCCCCGCTCCATATGCTATAATATATTATACATAGGCTATATAGGCTAATAAATAATGCCATGTGAGCTTTTCCCTCCTTTCATTCAAATGTCAGCCATGATGCTCCTGTGCAATGCCCTGGTTGTAAGGTTCCTACAATAGCGCCATGGGACTGTACAGCATCTGTACTTGTTGTTATTGAGATATCAGAAGCAGAAATCATCAGCCTTTATGCTAGTGGAAGACAGTTGTGAGAACAATTATGGATCACATTGGAGCAAGGAAATTCAGGTTTTAAAGGGATAGATGAGGTTCACAAACTTAACATTGATTTGCTGTGGCCAGATGCCTACAGAAATCGCCAGAGACAAATTCATCCAAACCCAATTAACTCATACCACAAAGACATAAGCATTTTTGTTTTCCTTTTACCACAAGCCAACTCCCCTTGGTGTTGTTGGAACTCGGTAGATACGATGAGAGAGCTCTGTGGAGAGAGGCTTTTCTTTCATTTCATCACCTTGCGATGATGTGCCATTGCGTCTCTCCATAAGTATTTACTGTTCACCTCAGGGCCTTTGCTGAGAAGCAGACTAATCAATACCTGCCTCCATTCCCTCCCTCTCCGTGTAGATTTCAAGACAAGTTTAGGCTAAGGTGATAACAGTGATGGAACAAAGTCACTTGAAAGTAATTCCAACTTTGCTCGAGGCTACAAAACTGTCTGACAACTCTTCTCAGTGAAAGAGATATGCTGCAAAATGGAGGGAAAATATAAAATTCCTCTTCAGGGTTAAAAAAAAAAAAAAAAAATCACTGTATGCAGACCACCTTTGCGGGTTTTGAATCAAAACACAATGTTCAGCTGAACCCTTATGCTGTTTGAGTGAGCATGTGAAGTATTGGCATCCTGTGAATAATTCTGTGGTCAGATTTGAAAGTTGAATTAGCAGTTTTTATGCTTTGGAATGAGGTCACTCCCATGGTGTGTTGAGTTGGCCTTTGGCATAGCGGTGCTGAAGGGGGCTCAAGATTGAAGAGCTGTGCTAAAGGTCCATGTCCATCCATCCATAGGAGTAATGCAACCTGGTCTCATAAAATTTTGTGAAAAGAGCACAAAACCTGAAACACAGACTACGTATGGTGGACACACATTATGTGAAGATTACATTCCTCAACCACAAATTGGATTATTTATTTATCATTTATCACGTGAAACTTTTAGTTTTGGTTGTACAGTTATACAGTTGTATTTGGCGGAAAAGGCTCTACTCTTGAGGATGCTTCCCAAATAACTCCAAGCAGCATGCGAGAGATTCTGCGGAGAGTGCAATAACCCCCCCAGGGTTTAGTAGACATATAATTAATAATGTGAAACCAACATAAAACCAGACAAAATTCGAAGATAGCTTGCACAAACATCCTGTGAGCAGATAATAGCAGGAGGTTGGGGTGGTGGAAGGAGGTTGCATCGACATGGGTCAACAGCAGCAGTGGCAAGGATGATCAGCAGTGTGATGGCAGATTGAAGACCGCCTCATTGACTTGTTTGAATGTGATTGGTAATGAGATTCAGCTGTTGATTGAACAGCTGATAGCCAATCAGCTGATAGTGTGCACGACTTCAGTGTTCTGCCTGAACTAACGCTATGCTCCATTTATGGTTAGGCAAATAAAACAACTTTATATAAGTAAAAAAATAGGAGAGGGTTAGGGGAGAGAGGGCAGTGCACTCAAATGCACTGCTGAGGAGAGGGGCTGCTGATTGTTAGAACAGCTATATAGTGTCACTACTCCCTCTGTCCTTTCTTGACTCTGATGAAGATGCAGTAGCATCTTTGCACCCTCAGTAAAAGGCTAAAATGTCTGTGTGCTCCAGTGAATTTTTTTTCTCTATTTTTTACTGCTATGTCCTGCTCCTAAGAAGCACCAGACTGCCTGTTTTTCTTCTAAAGAAGCTGATGCATGGTGGAATCCCCTTTGTAACTTTGCATAAGATTAGGGAAAGGCTTTAGTCAGGGTTAACAACCCTAAAACAAAACTAATACTAGAAATCTTATTGGTATGAGTTGGGAATCAAACCTGGGTCATTTGAGGCAAATGTTTACACCCCTCCACCACCGCCGCCTTACCCACACACTATTTCAATGTCAGACTACTACCTGTTTCTAGTCATGCCTCCTTTGCATAATCCTTTGTGGTGGGAAGATATATTCTCTTACTTTTTGTGCGTGGAGAAATTTCAGGAGATCAGGCTAGAGTAATATCCTATGTATATTTAGCCATTCACTTCTATCTCACTTTGAAATGTATTTAAGTGCCATCCCGAGGAACAGGATAGACAGTCAGTTCCACCGACATATAGTTCTGTGAGGCCTCTTTCAAAAAAAGCAATGAAAGAACATGCCATCGAATTAGTATGCTCACAAAGTCTACTTGTCTGACGGACAGTCTGTAGACACTGATTCAATCTTGGGTGGACAGGTTACGTTTCCGGACTGGAATGTGCTTCTGATGTACAACCCAACCTGTTCCACCTTAGAGGAAAACATCCTCACCACTGTATTGCCTTTGGCTTGCTTCCTTGTGAGGTCAGGCCTGGGCCTGCAGCTAAGTGTTGAACTGAATTCAAAGTCATTCCTCTTCTTGAGCCTCCTGAAAGTCTCAGTAATTACTTTATGGAGGAACTTGGAAACAATGTGTCAGGACCCGTGAAAACGTCTTCATTCTTTTTTTTTTTTGCTTCCTGTCCCCCCCTAACAAATTGCATGGGCCTTGTATGTCTCAAATGATTGGAGAGAGCCCTCCACTATATCAAGTTTTAGTTTTTTTTAGCTGCTTGATCGCTCTCTGCTGTGTTTTGGGCTTACTTTGGTAGGGAGTTGTTTTCTTGTCCTCAAGGCCCTTTTATTTAATTTATGGTCCTAATCATTCCAAGGCATCAACTCCGATGCTCGCTTTTCAAAGGGGGTGGCTCTACAATTACTCTTGGCCCCTGTGGAAATGAAAAGAATGCTTACATAACATACATTTTTCTTTCAGGGGAGCACATTTGACTGGAAATGAACCCTCTGGACTGTGGAAAAATGCATCCTATTAAATCATTTGATTGCTGGCCAAGAAGTTTCAAACGGAATGGTGTCTCTACAAAGAGCTAATAAGGGTGACAATGCAACTCTGTGTGTGTAAATGGGGGTAAAAATAAAAGAAGGAAACAGTGTGTCTGTGTGTCTTTGTGTTTTTCTGTGTGTGCGCGGCTTATAGGAGACATTCATCATAATGGAAGTCACCTCTAATTGTCCATGCGTCCATACATGGCTGCATCCAAAGTTGCAAAACATTGTATGTAATTGGAGACCATGCGTCCAATTATCCTCACTGAGTAACTCCATTTACTGATCGCATCTATCATTTTATTTTACAGCCGAAAGAGGCAGCAACCCTTTGCTTTACATATGAAAAATATTGTTTAAACGAAATATTTGCCACTTTAAAAAAGTGACAGCTCATCATCATCGCCATCATCATCAAATACACAGTATCTATAATGTAATAACTTAATAATTGATAGCACAAGAACAAATTATGATATGCTTTAAATGTACAGTAGCAGGTAACTACTACAGTCCATAGTCGACAAAATCATATCATTTCTAGAGACTGGATCTTCTACACTTTAGAGATATGCAATGAAGACCTTTAAATGTGTATGGTTACATTCCTAGACCATCAGTATTATAAACAACAAACAAAAAGCAGAACTAACTCAGCCATTTTTATCTTGTTCTAATTTACCCAGAGAGTTTGTATATTAATTTGAATCTACTCTGCAAAGTTGCTAGCGTTGTAGCTAAGCTCGTTATCCCTCGTTTTATGACGAGAATTTCTCCAGACCTCCATCGTTTGAGCCGGAGGTGTGGCTAGGGTCAAAACCACAGCACCTTGACAACAGCTGTAACAAATATTTCTGTGCCCCTAAAATGTTTGTGTATAGTCTTTTTCCGGTTTAGTCTAATTTTCTAAGTAGTTTTTGGATCAGTGTGTTTCTCAGGTGTGTTGCCCAGGTGTCAGAAGAGCCCAGAAGGATCACCCAGTGTTAATGACCTCAGACAGCGCCTGCATTCACCCTGGAATCACCTGCTGTTTAGCCCAGGAACACTAATTAAATTTGGAATCTAATTATGGGAATGGTAATGAAATTTCCAAATGGGGAAACTCGTAATCTGCTCATTGAGGTGTTTAATTACAAGCGGGTCTGTGCGTTGCAGATACGTTACACCACTGGATTTGGAGGATTGAGGGACGGACGCTTTGAGTTTGTGTGTGTGTGTGTGTGTGTATGTGTATTTCTGGGAAGGACGTTGTCACTGAGTAGGAGACGAGTGTGTTCCCAACTAGTATGGTATTTCTTTTTTGTTTTATTTTGGGTCAACACATGTAGATGTCATAACTCGGTTAGAATAAACCTGGTAAGCTCGTACTCTGATTATGAGAAACCCAGTTAAGATTCCTGGCTTTCTCCCATATTAAACAGGTTACTGTGGCATGTAAACATCTTAGCATGAGCAGAACTTACAATTGCTATAACTGTAGGGATCATAATGCTTTTTTACCCTTGTATTAGAAGTACGGGACACCACAGAAGGAAAGGAATGTTTTGTTAATTGATTTATTTGTGGCAACAGGGATACTCAGTTGCAGGTTATCAAAGGTGCATGTAAAAAGCTTAACCCAAATAAGACTTTAACCCGAGTGTGGTCAATTGCCGGGTTACTCTGTGCATTTAAATGTTTCTTCTCAAATAATTAGCCCTGAGAAGCTTTTTGCAACCTTATACACCCACATTATAATACTGGTCAGTTTTGAGCCAACTTAAGCTAACTTACACGACTACGGAATCAAAGGTCATGATGCGGCTGTTTAGTCAAAACAGATCATTAGATTTGTTTCACAGACTAAATATACAGAATACGGATACGGATGGGAATATATAAGCAGGAGATGAGTGTGTACCCACCTAGACTGTTTTCCCCACTTAGCTCCATCTCTGCATGTGTAACTACAGTACAGTTTCTAGTCCTTAGGATAAATAAATCCAATACAACTTGATCACTTGAAGCAAGAAATCTTTGATAACGGCTTGTTCCAACATCATCAAACGTTCAACTTAGCACCAAGTTCAATACCCCGCACCTTTTCACAAGAGTCAGATCTCTCCCCAGGATCAATACGACCATTTTAATTAACACAATTCTGTAACATACCATCCTCTCTGCTGTGTCAACTGGAATATGCATCGATTCCAGTTTGACTCCAGTCAACTCAGCTGGAGCCCAGCAGCCTTCAGTAACATTCCCTTGAAGGAAATGATTAATTTGTCAAACAAATGAGGAAGATGGTGATTGGTGGGTTGGGGTGGTGGGGGGGGCAGTAGGGAAGGGTGGTGAGAAAGAGATAAGGGGATGGCTGTGTGAACTCAGTAGGCGGGGAGGCCATGATGAGCAAGACGTAGACATCAAACTGGGGTTGGAAACAAATCATTTGTTCCTTTCCCTCTGTTTTTTGTTTCCTGGCCCTGTTAGAGCTCATTCCTTTGATCAGTGCCTCAAAGCTTGAGAGAGTGCAAAGCATTGCATATGTCAGACTACTATGGGCTGCAGGGGCAAAGCTAGCATCACTCCCACTGAGTATTTGACTTCCTCCAACGGCTGATCTGGTGTCAGATTTCTATCCACTGATTTGCATCGTTATCCTTGAGAGGCACAAATCAGATCCATGATACCATAGATAATATACTGTATTTGACTAACAGACACATACAGTGCAGTTTAGTAGGATAACCTAAAAAACTGCACCCTAGAGTATTACACCTGACTATTAGGTGCATGGTCTCCATGTAAGCAAGGGATGCAGAGCCTCTTCAAATAAAAACACACCAAAATTTATTAAAAATATATAAAAAGATGAGACTGTCCTCCCCCAAAAAATGAGCCCATATGTCGTTTGTACAAGCAGCTTATTACGACCTGTAGTTACATTTAAAAGTTAAGCGACCTCTAGCGGTCGTGTGAATAAGGACAATGTGCTACATTGGTCTGCGTCCACGTCACATGACTGTCAAGTTTCTCTCTCAACATTGAAATAGCACTATGGAAAGTAAGGGTGTTGTGGTCGGGGATGGCGGATGAGTGTATACGTTTGCCTTTGATGTCGGCAACCAGGGTTCGATTCCCAGCGTTTCCAAAGGACATACAACCGTGAGTCACATTTAAATTTTTTTAATTTAACCATGACCAAACCATTTTCCTAACCTTAACCAAGTTGTTTTAGTTGCCTAACCATAACCATAACCCAAGTTGTTTTATTTGCCTAAACTTTACCATAACCTTAACCCTAACCTTAACCATACTTGTTTTACTTTTACTTTTACTAAATTTAACCAAAGTGGTTTTAATTGCCTAAATTTAACCATTAACCAACCTTTGGGACATAATTCAATTTGTGGCGGAGGAACGTTTTCAAATTTGTCGGGTTGGAGGACTTGTTGCCATCTCCTGCCGCCGGTAGGGGCGCTAATTTAGGAAACGCTCCTGTGGGTCGTATTAGAGAGTAGGAACAAACGACCTATGTGATCTTATGGGTTGGAGGACTTGTTGAAAACGACCGGTAAAACAGATTATTAAAGACTCCATGAAATTACATCTTTACTTCCTGGATTTGATGCAATTCCTGTTGAAACAGGCTGTTGGGGCGCGACATAATAAAGTGAGGGATCATTCAAAAGTCTAAACCAATGGAATAGGAGTCGGGGAGACAACGTCAGTTATATTTGAGGGGTTGGGTGTGGGAGTTCATTTCATGAGGACTTTAAAAAACATGAGTGTCAATTTCACACTGAAACTTTAACTGCTCTCATATGTGGTTAGTGATAAGTCTGTTGGATGAAAATATAAAAAGATATGGAAATCTTCTCTCTCCACAGTGCTGTAAATATTTTACTTTGTGAGGCTATTGATGGAGTAATGTGAGAAGGGGGTGTTCAGTTTCATAAGCTGGACAGAGGCTTTGTACTTCTGATCGCTGAATTGGAAGCAGCCTGGTGAACAGGAAAGACATTGACCTTATCATTTATACACCTACTGCATCCTTACTCACAAGCAGTGCACTCTTTGTATTGCAAAGGCAAATAGTCAAACTTTGTGGGTTATCGCTGGGTTGAAGCTTTGCATACAATAATAGCACAGACATTCACCACTTTCTTGCCTCAATTTTCCCATATATCACTTTAAATATTTAACTATGGATAGAATTGCCTTGAATTCACGACTCCTCCTTGTCCTCACACAGCATATAAGCTCAAGGTTCAATTTGAGGTCCCATTTTCAAAAGCAATATGTTTGACTATTTATTTATCTTTGTCTTTAACTCAATACACATTTAATCACCTTCTCTTAAAGCTGCAATTAGCAATTTTCCGACCACTAGTGACAGAAACTGCAACACATTTGTAAATAAAACACAGCAAAGCCACTGCACTATGGAGGCCCCTAAGGAAACACCTAGCAAAGCACCGTGCATAAAGGCTAACAGCTAAGCTAACTGTAACGAAAGATGCTCTATACACACAAGATGATCCATTACAAGCTGCGCCAATGGTATGAAATGGTATACACTTCCTGTCTCCCAAGTGGGTGTGATCTCCCCCCCATCCCCCCTATGTATTTATATTTTCTTTTGCTAACATTAGATATTTACACAGCTAACAGACATATTTAGCATTACGAAAATTAGTTAGCTAGGGCGTTCGTGAACGTTAGTTGACGTTAGCTTAAAATTTTAAGACAGTTTGGCTAACGTTATCCCGCGAGATAACCAGGTCTCAGATCCCAGATCTCGCGAGAGTGTGTTGCTGAGACAGAGACAGGTCTCAAACAAAGTTATTTTTCTCCTGTCTGAAAAATGCAGTTTTAGTGTCAGAATGTTCGGAAGATATGTGGCTTGTGAAAAATGGGTCCAATATTTACTTCGGTCACTATGGGGCGAAAGAATCGGCAAGTTTGTGTCAAAAATACCCAAGAGAACTAACTACAAATGCCCAGTGAGAATCTCTCAAAGAGAAAAATGTATGAAGAACTTTTCCCTCAGATCTCAGTTTTAGGACATCAAAGCAAAGATCTGTGGTCCCTAATCTGTCACTCAATATGGACAGAGTATTCTCTTTAGGTCAAAACTTCACTTTTAATGGCATACCAGATCCAGAAGAATAACAGAACACATCACTCAGGCCGCCAGTCCATCACAGAGAAAAACATCATTAATATCATAATATTACTTGCATCAGTCATTACATAGTCCCCATATCAATTGCCTTCAGTAGCAACATGTGATGCTTTCCCAGAATTTCATTTCAGTGTTTCCTGCCTCCAGCCTGTGACCATTCTGTTATGGGACAGCCTCCCTAACCATTAAGCCAACCTGTGGCCCCATTGTGTGCCATCAAGCTCCTCTGAGCCATTCTTGAAGACTACATTTAATTCAAGTTTCTAATTAGTCACTCCTCCCATCCCCGGTGGCTAGCCAAATCAGAAAGGAAGCCAAATGAACTCTACCTAACCAATTAGCCGAGTGGGCTGCTAAAGCTAATGACATGAACAACCGTCTGTGGCTGCTTCATTGCTTCAGGAGGCCCTCAGGTCTGCAGGATGCCTCCCTCCCCAATGTATAGACAAAAGATTTAAGGAAGATTTCAGTTCCTGAGTCAATTACGACTTTAATTACTTAGAGGGGTCTGGGAGTATGATGTCGCCTCTCTGCCCTCTGGGGCCACAATCGAGTTTCTCCAGTTGACCTGTACCAATGCATTTAAGGCAAAGCTCTTCATGCGAAATATGATTTTAAGACAAGATGAGAGACTTGAACAAGAGCACTACCTAAAGAGTTTAAAATGACCATGAGGGTCAGAGAGAGATCATGAAGTTTAAGTCATTCATTGTATAATGATGCAATTCAGACCTATAATATCTGCAAACCAGACCTTTGCATTAAGCACTGAGTGGAAGAGCTCATTTCCTTTATTACACAATTTTTACTCTTGCTAAATTCTTGCAATGAACTTGCGTGCAAGGATAAGCGGTCTCCAGCAAGATACTTTTTTTTTTTGTAGAAACGGCCTACTGGATTGTTGTAATTATGTCTTCCTGGCTCACACTCATTCATGTCCAGTTCAGTCACCTCCAAGGGTGGAAGTTGATTTTATAAGGCACTGAACTGTGCAATAGTTGTGAAACAAAAAAGGGATTTGCTTCAGAGCCAGTTAATTGATGACAACATAAATTAACTAAATTCAGAAGGTTTACTTTCCCACAGTAAACCGTGACCCACAGTAAAAAAAACAACAACAACAAAAACATGTGCACATACACACACACATACTAACAGATACTAACAAAGTTCAAGTTCAAGTTTGATGAGCCTAGATCTAACAAAACAAAAATCAGTGGTGAAGTATAGCAAAAAACACAAGACAGACAAGAGCAGATTTTAGCAAGACAAACAATCTACCGATTCTACGTAGCCCAAAGGTTACGTAGAAGGTTACATAGACAGAAAATCAAGCAAGCAAATTATCTTTGATTTTCTGTCAGCAAACTGTTTTGTTACTGTTGTCACTAATCAAATCAAATGTGAATATCTAATTTTGGAGCTAAACTCTAAAATACAACACATGCATTGTACAAAATCTGCTAAACCAAAAAAGCTATGCATTGTCAGTGTTTATGTAATTCAATGCAGTGGAGCATCCCAGCTGCCACAGTTTGCCACATCATCATTACAAAGGGAACCTGGGCTCATGGTAATGTGGCCACATCACACAACTGTTAGTTGGGAAATAAAGGACTCTCTGAACTTACCCTTACTAGAATTGAAAGCAACTGTCAATTGAAGTAGTAATTTAGCCTAGATATTATCTTCTCAATATAGTTTCTTTCCTTTGCCATCGGCTATTGCACTCATTTCTCAGAACAGTCTGCAAGGTAGCTGTCACTCAAAACTTGTGTGCCCTACAAACCTTGTTAGAAAAGATGCTGCAGTGAAGGCACTACTGGATTTAAAACCACTTCTCTGGTTATAATTAGTAGCCATGGGGCCAAATTCTACAAATTCAAATTTTCCAATAGAGGTAGAGATATTCAATGTGGCTGTTGGACTCACTATCAACCACATATGAAACAAAATTATAAAAAGATTAAATAATATTTAATCAAAATTACAGTGTCTTGCAATGATCAGATCAAACTGATCTTCGGAAATTTTCCCTGGAGAGAATCTGTGGTGTGGTTTTTTTGTTTGTTCTAAGAAGCTACAAGCACAAAAATTTGGTAATTTAGTTTAGGCAGATCTTGTCCTGTGTCTTGCAACACATTTTCCACTTTAATAGGATATGATGGGTTCAGGCCTACACCCTCCCATCCCACCCAAATATTTGTGAACACTGACAACTTTCTGCTGAACACAAACTACACATACAACTTTATTAAAGACGTGTGAAGAATGTGCAGCTTTTTTGTCGTGTTTTCTTCTAAACACACACACAGTTATCCAGCTTCCAAAATATACCGTCTGTTTCGTCAGATTATCTCACAGCCACAATGTGCTGCAAAGTGAACCGCTCTATTTATTTTCTCAAAGCTCTTCTTCTCACTCATAATATCCTCAGTGATCACAGCCTGTTCTATAGGTATGGATTGATTTTGTCCACTCCTGTTGTCACTGAGCATTCTTGTTTTTGGATTTTTGTTTCATGGCTGTATGCTGAACAGTTGTAAGGTTTTCTTGGTGGATGAACACAGTAAAAAAAAAAAATACCCAAACAAAATCTATGAATAGGAATTAAAAATGGGACTGTATTAGCAATCCCTGCCCCTTAAATGGAGGCAATTATAAGACTTACAGAAACAAATTCACCCATTTATTGAGAGTTGTGAAAAATAAATACTTCATTAACAAGTTCAGTGAAGCCTCCAACACTGTCAAGAGTGTGGAAAGTCATCAGTCAGCTTTTATACAAGGGCACACAATGCTCTTTCCTTAAAACTTGCTGGTGAAAGTCGCACTTATACTCATTGTGAAATCACCTAGGAATTCAGTACTTAGATCCCCTTTTCAAGTTTTCAAGCTATTGACATGTACTCTTAAAATCACTGAAAAGTGCAGTCATTCAAATAGACCTCAAAATCTCTAAAGTAGTGCCTTCTTTAACTCAGGGGACCCAAACAGTCTCACCACTATTTTGCAGAAAAACTGGAAGATTTTTTTGGCAGGCTTTCTCAAAAATTGCGGTGCTATTTGCAGAGTTCGTATGGGTTTTTTGTTGTATAATTGTGGTAGTTTATACCAACAAATTCATTTATATTTTATGCAGGGCCTATTGCTTCTGTTGTAGGCATGTTGTTGATTTATCTGTCTCTGAGCCAAAAGTAGCTTGAAAATTGGCATGAGAAGATGAGAAGGGGCCAAGGAGAGATGGAGAGGTCTTTTTGATTTGGATCGGTAGGTTTCGCTATCATTTACTAACTGCAGTCTACACTGAGTAACTTTATTATTATGTTGGGCAGTGCCTATTTTCAGTTGCAGCTTGTTAGATCTATTGGTAAGAACTAACATAGGTTTAGAACTCAAGTAACTGCAAGTTACCATGTTTGTCAATATAACATTATTAATGGTTGAGTATTTGCTTACAGCTATCGACTGTAATAGATACGCAGTCATAATGTAACTAAACAGTTATTAGTTCATTTTCTAAAACATTTTTGATATATTTAGTGTATTACATGTATCTTTATAGACACGGTCGCTCTCAGGCACCGGCTGAAATCATTTTGTTACTTGTAGTCACTTTGCTAGTCTCACTATAGAACAACCCATGGTTGTTTATTTGGGGGTGTGGGAGCTGCTGTCAATCCAGTAACATCAGAGTTCTGGCAACACTGTTGTGAAGTGATCGCTGGGTAACGCAATGCAAAACATCACATCAACAACCACTTATCACCAAAGATGTTACCAAACTGAAACAAAAAAACAAGAATCTTGCAGATTAACACAAACAACTTGTAAATATACAGAACTATCACTAGACTACGGTATATCATTGTGAATATTGCATTGATATTGCAACGGCATACACTTCCACACACAAAAAAATAACTGAAATTACTGAAAATCTATTTTCTGTATGGATTGCATTGTACTGTACCTCTAGCATTTTAGCAAAGTTTGTCTGGTGAGTGGTTGTCATCCCAAAGGAATCTCCGTGACTGAATAGAAAATGAAACATTGGGAGCAGGCAGAGCTGTGGAAGGTGGATACAGCGCCTGTTTATTCCTCCCTTACCTCCCATCCAACTCGGGAGCCCTGCCAGCTGCAATCAGGAGAGATGAGCTGCCGAACGCCTTTTGTCCTTCTGCCCAGCACCTGCTCATTAAAATCACTATACAAAGAGAGGGTTTGCCAGTTTGCGTTCAGGCAGGTGTGGCTGCCGCGCTCACCGTGCAAGTTGCTGATGCACTGAACCACACAAGTGCGCACAAATGCAGATGTGCACGAGTGTGTGTACACAAAGATACACACATGCATACACACACATATACTAAAAACAGTGTGTTCGTCTGACAACCAGGTGTTGTGATGATGCTGATCTGGATTTAGTGTAATTATTTGATTGCTTGATTATTATGTTAATTACAGTACCGTTGTGACCAGTGGTGACACAAGCAAGAAGAGGAGGAATTCTCAGGCGTACAGGAGAACAACACACACACACACACACACACACACCTACACACACACACACACACCTTTCTCTCTCAGGGAATGGTTAACAAAACTGGCATAATGAAAGAAAAAAATGAAAAATTAAACCATGTTCTATAAATTGCGTGCAGTTGCTGAACTTTGAACTTAGAACGTTGTTCTCCATACACTCATGTTTCATGTTTTGAATCTGTGAAATTTCTCATTACGTTTGTTACAATTATTCTTGTTGTACTGTATTTATCTGATTCTCAGCTAAGGCCATACCATTTCTTCCACATGAGGATAATTCATGAGTAGTTTATAAGATGCATGAGTTGAACACTTGTCCAATCACTACATAAATAGATGTAGTTCAGGAATAGAATGACCTTTCGTTCATAAATAGACAGTTTTAATGAATGCAAATGGTCGGTGTGAAGGAGCCAGTCAAGGAGAAGAACTGGGTTGGATATGTTGGGAGGAAGGTGAAAAGGTTTGGATGCAGCACACAACAAAAGGGGCACACCACACCAACTGCTCAAAGGGAAGTGGCAAATTTAGTTTTTCTTAAGATGAACCAGTTCTTCCTAAAGTACAAATTGCCCTTAACTGTGTGGGCCTGTACAGCTCTACGCGTAGAGCATGGTGCTAACACAGCCTGGGTAAGTGGTTTGACATCCACTTGTGCCATAACCTGCCACTGACCCATACTAAAAACATGCGGGGTCATGTTACTGTTAGATGCTTTGGGTGTAAGCATCCACCAGGTGGTATAGCTTGACTGTAACTGTTGTGCTGATACCACTACCTCTCTGGTATACCTCAGGCTATTGCCCTCAGGCTAACCCTATTAGCTCCCATGAGTAGGGATGAGGAACAAAGCTGCTCCCTCCACTCATTCATCCCTTCAAGCAACCGTCCAACTGAAATGCGCAATGGAATATTTATGATGGCTATTTCATGGATTGAATGGCTTTGTCTTGAGGAGGGAAGCACTGTTTTCTGTTTTTAATTCAAGTTGAGACCTTACTTACTGGTGCCCAAGAAATGTCTCTTCGGTGCAATAAAGTTCTGCTCTTATTCTATGCTTGGAGGAACAGCTCAAAGTTCAAGATATATTATGGTAGACATACTTTTTGTGAGTTGCTCTACTGTACTAGAAGCACCAACGCCAGGTTGCCAGACAGACAGAAAATCACAACCTGCTCTGTCTCACAATGGGTTGCCACATCCACCTGCCTCACCTCCAAGCTCTTGTGTAGTGAGTGAGCAGACGTGATTAGACAAGACTCATGCTGAGACGAGACTACAGGATCACTCAAATGCACGAAAGCCCACGTACAGAGGCGCGAGAGAACACACACACGCACACATATGCTGAGATAGGACTGCGGGATTACATATACACACATGCAAAAACACACACACAGACTCTCAGAGATGTGACCTTTATCACAGATTCCCAGAGGCACGGCTGGTGTCGTCTCATTATACCGAAGCAGCCAATACACTATAGCAGGCTCAGCCGCTCGGGACGCATCTAGCTGCAGGACCAGTTCAGTTGCCATGTCAACTCCAACACTCCAGTCATGCCAGTAGAGGATTTGACTGTCAAATATGAGCTAACTGTAACTCAAACAAATCAGAGTTATTTATAATGTGCTATTTCACCGAACAAGTTTGTTACAAAATGCTGTGCAGGCTGAGCCATGCAGTTAAATCACAACTTCATGGCTCAAGCTTGTGTGTGTGTGTGTGTGTGTGTGTGTGTATGTGTGTGCATATAATAAGTTGGGGATGGTGCATGGACAGTGAAGTAATTGAAAGTAATCAGATTATTCAATTTGGGTATTCTAGTGGATTATGTTAGCAATTAGGTTAGACAGGTCATCAGTAATCAGTAATAGATTCCAATGTGAACATAACATTACCTTCATGTAAGATCACTCTGAAGACAAAAAGTGAGTGTTGTAAAAGACAGAATACCAATGGATGCAGTCCCATAATCATTTCAAACTATCACTCAGTGCTTTATTGAAAATTATATTAACGTCTTCAGTAATTCAATTGCACTGCTTAAACCTCAGTAATGTATACAACTACATTATAATCTGCTACTCTATACTAATCTTTCATATTAGCTAAATTCAACACAACTCAAACCAACAATAATGATAGTTAACTCCTAAATAACTTACTGATATGATGGACATTAGGACATCTAGTGGTCGGTGAAAAAACGGTGCCTTTAAATCACTAAAACATTAAAATAAATACTGTCCATAACCTTGCCACTGTACAAAACCTACTGTAGGCCTTCCTCGTCAAACACAGCATCATGAAATAAGATGGTGCCCATCCCACAAAAGCTTAATGGATTAAATAAATCAAAACAATCACCAAACTTATTACAACCTCATCACTTATTATGCACAGTTATTAAAATGCTTTATTTGTAATGAAGATTGACCCATGCAACTACTCAAGCACATACACAAACCTTTATTTTAAATCTATTTACAATAATCATTACCTTTCAATTGCAATATGACAAATGAGACAATACATTTTGTTGTTCTCTATGATGGACACATAACAAGTCCCCCATCCGGTGACTCACATGAGAGCTTGATTTGCAAATGTGTCGTGATATTGTCACCGGGCAATAATAAGCCATTCGGGTGACAAACCTGTCAGTGAAAGATATTGTGGCCAGAGAGAGCATGAGGAAGAATAATGATTGTGAGGGTGGATAGCGAATTATCATAAACACGATGATAATGATGATTGTGATGAAAATAATAATGATGCTTGTGGTGGTGAGGATGGTAAGGATGATGACAGTGACTGGAAGGGGAGGTCCGCAGAAAAAATCCCTCTTCTCAAGAACTGGTAGTTAATTAAAGATTCAAAGAGCTGCAGTTACAAAAACAGAGAAACTCACACCTCAGAATCATGGCTCTTACCAATGATTTCACCATCAAGTTTATTTATATAGGTTTTTATCATTAAGCATGTCTCATAGGACTTTGACATACATACATACATATACCATACTACATGTAATACACCATACTACATCAAACACACTCACATTCACATTCATGCCTATGGGCTATTTAGAGTCAATGGGCAATTCACCTGACCAGCATGTCTTTGGGAGTGTGGGAGGAAACCGGAGCACCTGGAGGAAACCCACGCAAACACGTGGAAAACATGCAACATGAACTCCACACACCTGAGATTCAAACCCAGGATCTGACAGTGCTAACCACCGAACCAACGTACTGCCCAAGTGCCTGCGCTAACCCCCCCCCCCCCCACCCGCCCTCCCCTCCCTCCCCTCAACACAAGAAAATGCCAATGCCTCCACGAGTGCAATTTCATGTAGTGATAATGCATCTCAGCAATCTCCATAACATGCTGACACACTCTCATATGCCATACACTCACTTACACGCACTCTAACCTTTCAACTCTTGGCATGGGTAATCCACACCAGCAAACGACTCCCATGACATTGCCAGCCCCTAGATTTACAAAAGAAACGGATGATTTATTAATACATTAGAGTAATTATGAGGTAAAAAATCAATCATCAGATATCTGATACAGGGGTGAGAGTTATTCCAGAATGCTCTCTCAGGAGACGGTGTACATTTCAGCAAGTCAGAAATGTAATTAGCCCTTAGCCCCAGGCAGGCTGCGTTTAGGCTGACCTCCTCCTCAAAACGCCTGCATGGGCGTCACTGATACCAGACCTGGTATTCAGGCAGACTAATGCACAGAGATGGAAATAGATGATTCAGACTACAGGTAAAAAATAGTTTTGGAATGTACTGTGTTTAGTTGCAGTGAGAGTTTGCTCCGTTGAAGCTAGGTTGCGGCCTCAGCTACTGGTTAAAGTTGTCTGTGGGAACACTCCACCGTCCTCTCCAGGATAAATCAAACAAAACTAAGCCAGGGCAATCTGTTCTATGCTGACCTCAATACACATCCACTGTTGTTGCTGCAACGGTGTAGGAGTGCAGAGAAGAACTGTCTGGCCTGGAGGTAGAGAGGCTAACCAATAACCAGACAGCTGTTGATTCAACACGCTCCATCTCCAACCTGAGAGATGGACCACAAGAGAGTCAATGGTACTTGGTATTACTCTCTCCTGGGTCCACCTACACAGCACACGCTCCCTTGGCCACTCCAGTGATGTTGCACTGTAGCTCGTTTTGCACTCTGACCTCTCTGAAAGAAGGTTGGAGGCTGTCTTTGTGTCTAGGAACGATATGCAGAAAGACAAATTCCAATTCCCCACTGTAAAATGGGAAGTAAAGTAGTCTTTGTCTTCCTCCAAATAGGGCATCAAACCAAAATTTCAACCTCTGTTTCTATTTCAAATTGCACTAAGAGTATGCAACTTTGTTATTTTTACCGTATAAGAATCCGCCAGAACCATCTTGGCTGTTTCAGCTCACCCATGAAATTGTGCCACAATTATTATCTGTAAACCAAACTACTGCTCAGTTTACCTGCCCTGCCAGTGGAAAACAACAACTAAAAGATTAATCCCATCTAAATCCACTTACTGTCTGCAGTGAGGTGCTGTCACCTTTGTAAATGTGTTTGATGATGCTTTATTGAAATGCAATACTTTCTTCGCAAGGGGTTTCATACTTTTAAGAACTTGTTCACTCTCAAAGTATTGTCTACTGTCTTTGCATGTCTTACACTTTCTCAGTGTTTGTGAGCTCCTGTTGGCCTTGTCCATACAATGTTAACTGGCAACATGCCTCTACACCAATGCACCTAAGACAAAATCCTGTGCATTTATTGTGCTGCTGAATAGAGTGAATCTGATTCTGACTGTTGAAACAGACCGTGAGTCAGTAGCAAGGTACAGTAAAATTACCCTCACTATCCCGTATTAGAAAGACTAAATAAGATGGAAAGATTGGAAATAAGATGAAAACGGCTGCTACATAATCTGGCACTGCTGGTGCCTGTGTTACAGGTGTCATTCATGTAAGCAAGGACAACAGCTTCCTCTCGCCGCTGTGACACTGATAAAAAGCACACACTTGATATGGATGAAGGACACTACGCCTGCCAGAGGAGTGAGTGTAACTGACTTCTCCAACTCCATTATACCTAAAATCCTTGTGTTTTACTCCTGTTTCACACACTATGCACAAGGTTGCCTGGAATGCAGTGATTATGAGACTCTCTCTACCCAAATGCCTCAATGGACGATGAGTCAAGGCTGCTGGAAACTAAGACAGAAGCCTTGCTTTGGTATCCAAATTAGCACAAAGTACAAAGGCAGCCTTGGGTTCACTTGCCATCATTCTACTAATTAGCCTGTTTAGAGGAAAAAAAACTCTCCCTTCCTCTTCCTCGTCATAGTTTAGGCTCATAGCATACATATGCACCCAACATCTGTCCCTCTCCTCGCCCTCATTTTGTCTGACAAGTGTACAGACACATAGTCTACTCCACTTACATTTATTCATATCCACTAAATTAAATTCACATAGGATTAAAATATTAAAGAGATTAAACATGACTTAAGGACACAACATGCGTTGTCTCTCCACCAGACAGTCCAGAGACGGACCAGAATTTTGCTTGTTTGGCGTTTTTGTAGATAGGCCTGCAATGTGAAACCTTTGAAATGCTCCAAACCGCCTCCACACACACATACACACACACACAACTATGTGTAAACAGTGACGCACACACAAAATGTAGGATGATGGGGTGTCAAAGCCGTGTTCAAATTCACAATCATTATCGTCATCAGCTCAGTAGTATCCTGATACAACCACCAGTCCCATCCCACCTCTGTGTGTGTCAGTGTGTGTGTGTGTGTGTGTGTGTGTGTTTCGGTGAGTGGGAACATGGACAAATCACTGTTGTACATTATCTCAGACAGAGATCCATCCAATAGTCACACTACTCAAAGAAATTTGAAATGGTTGCAGATAAGTACTGCAACTATTTTGTCCTCATTGTGATAAAACAGAAGACCTCTGGTGTGTATGTGTGAGTGTGTCTGTGTGTCTGCTTGCCATGTGACAAGTTGCTGTTAGCAGCAGCAGATAAAAGCTATGATACCCATTTGCCCAGACAAATGATGATTATTCCCATATAATGATCTCTTCTCAACTATTTGAGCAGCTATAAAAGGTCTGCTTGTTTGCAGGCAACTGCAGCTTTGCTTCCTTGCTATCACGAGGTCAGAGACATTTGGCGGAGTTTTGACACCACATTTAGCAGCAGTGTGAGGCTTCAACAGCAGCCCCTTTGTCTCGCGCATACACGGGCTTTCCCATGAACATGGCTTCTAATTTCCTTAGTTCAAAGAGGGTGAATTTATGAAAACCGATGTTAGACTTGACCTCTTTAACTTCCCGAGGCGGTAGACTTTCTAGGGCTTCCATGGCCAAAAGCGTGTCAATTACCGTCTGCGACCCAGCCGCATCCTGCTCCGCGTGACAGCACTAGGTTATGTCCAAAAATATAGGAACAATATTGAGGTCTCTTTGGATCGCCCCAAGGCAGAGACCCAGCAATAGCGTCAGTGCCGTTTCAAAGCGGAGCAATTATCCCGGGCCCGGCTGGACGAATCGATTCCTGCAGCCTTTTTAAATGCGCCTGGCCAATTACAAAAGCAGTGCATCGTCTCCCTATACTGCCTACTGCCTAGCCTTGGTTCAGCCGTCACCAGCCGACACAAGCGCGCGCTCGCTCGCTCTCTCTCTCTCTCTCTCTCTCTCTTCTTTCTTCTTTCTTGCTCTACCTCCGCCAATAATTACTGAGGAGCGGGACCCCCCTTCTTCCCTCTCTCCCGTTATTTCGCATCACACTCCACGTGATCATAACCAAGCTAGAAACCAGCTGCTAGAGAGAGAGAGAGAGAGAGAGAGAGAGAGAGAGAGAGACGACCACGGGAGCGCAAAACACTAAACTCACCGCGCCTCTGAACGCACCGCACACAACAAGCCAACCAACGGGAGGACCGCTCCGCTTGTCAGGAGAGCTGCCCATTGCATCCGTGGATATTACTATTACACAATCGTCGTCGTCTTCAAAGCCTGCCGTGGGATACTAACATTCTGCCAGTTCTACAGTTTTATTACCCCTTCTTCTTATTCTTATTCTTCCACCCCCTTTTTCTTTTTCATCTTTCTTTTCCTCTCCTCATCCTCGAGCATCCTCCCCTACTCCGCCTCTAAGCCTATACTTGCCTGCCCGTCCTCCCTCGCTACCTGGCTAACTTTTCCACCCGACTCCATCCCACACACCCTCCTCCATCGCTCCCCAACCCTTGGCGCTCGAGTCCTACGTCTTCATATTGCAGCAGCCTCCCCTGGATCGGGCGGAACCCAATTGGTCAGTCTACACGGGGCACTTCATGGGGCGCACAGTCTCGCTCGGAAAATGGTCTGCTGTCGGTCTCTAGGCGCCCCGCTGAACCTGCCGGGACTGGAGTTGTCGGCGCGCGTCTCCGTCTTTTCCCCACCTCGCCTGTGCCGTCGGGGCCAGTGAGATATGGGTCTTTCCGTGGCGCCGCAGGCACCGCTCCAGGAGCCCCGACGCCTGCACCAGTGGAGCCGGACGGTGGGAGGCTGGGTCTGGATCACGCTCGTCTCGTTTCTCGCCACTTTACCTGTGGAGCAGCTGCGCGCCTTCCCGTCTTCCCTCAGCGACTGCCAGACGCCTACCGGCTGGAACTGCTCCGGTGAGAGTCTCAGCACGCAGGCAGAGTTTGCAGTCCCCCAGGGCTCAAACGGTCCCTGCTTTATCCAGATGTGCATCTATTGCGCAAGTAAAGCACGTAGTAGGCTATGTGTGTATGTATTTAAGCCACCGCGATGGTGTCCGACACAGGCTGTGGAGAGCAAAATCAGACGAGCAAATTAAACTAAAGTTTAGAGCAATCCGCATATCCACATCCATAGATTTGCTTTATGCTTTTGTCCAACAGGCTTTGCTTTTCGCGGCGGTGCTGTGGAGCATTTAGGCTGCAGGTAACTGGAGTGTGTAGAGCTGTATGACGAGAGGATGCAGAGTTTGAGGTTGCCTGAGGTTGCCTTCTTGGGTTTGTCTTCTTGGAGCATGTCAACTATGTAGCGCACATCATGTTTGAATAATCGCTCATCAGGCAAGGGATCAATGAATTCGATTCGGCACTGAGTGAAAGCAATAAGGATTATTTGATTCGATGGCAAATATGAGCCTCTTAGCATTGAATAGTTGAGAATATTATGTCGCTAGAGCATAACTCGTGATATAAGTTACAATAATCATACTAAAGCTGTAATTCCAGTTCTAGAGACATTCGCACTCTCACCGCCGTGATTGGCTGTAGCTGTTTTCAACACACTAAATTAAGTACTACTACTTTGACCTGGTCGACGTGCAACTTGGAAGTAAAGGGTGCTGGTCAACTCTTTTAGGATTGCCCACCCCAGTATTTCACCTGTAGGTCACAACACAATATGTGCAGTTGATTAGCTCAGATGTATAGGCTATTATAGGCTATAGAGCCATTATTTCACTGCAGTTACAGTAGTGGGCTACACCGGTTTTAATCTCCAGATCCTGGACGAAGGGTGTAGGCAATGAGAGAAATTAGCCTATCATTTTTATTTTCTTGGTATTATTTCGCATCCCGGATGTTTTCATTTAGTGTTACCTTGAATATAAATGTAACCGTTTCTTTTATAGGCCAGAGCACAGTAAACTTGTTTTTCTTCTTCGGTGCCAAAGCGATAAAAAGGAGCGGACCGAGCTGTAAAGCACAGCCGAGCGCCTCGCCTCCCTTTGTAAATCAGCCGACTGTGCCGCCATATATTTCCCCTGTCGCTTGCCCAAGTCTGAAGCCTTAAAATAGCTCCAAGCCGATTCCACACACTCATGGACAGTAGGCGTATTGATATTATTGCCCATTACAGCGACACATCAATATGAAATCACGACTGCCGTTTGCAATCCAAAATTGAGTTACAGCCTGCTTTGATGATAGGCTACTCTAATTAGAGAAAGGAAAAAGATTTCTAGTAGCCCCATAAAAAAATAGTATACTATAGAATCATCACATCAAAACCTAGTCTCTAAATGTTGTAGGGATACTGAAGTGATACCATAAGAGTTAAAAAAAATACTATAGAGTATGATTAAGTCACTATAAACTTACTACTGACCCGCCACAGACACAAAAACATGAGATCCTATAGGAATATTATAGGGATATTTTAGTGATTTTATATAGGGTAATCTTCCATATTTGGTTATATAACTTTAAGAGTTAATTTCTGATAAAAAATAAAATAAAAATAAAATAGAAGACCATATGAAAACTACATACTTTGGAAGATTGTTACTATTATTATTTGGATTATTTGGAAGATTATTATAATCATAAGCAGCTTTAGTATTTCAATGCTGAACATACACCTGAAAATGGAGCTCTGGTGGGATTTCAGTGATATAGCCTGATTTTCATGGTGCTTCGTCAGTGTGAGGAATCAGATGATCTTTTTAATTTGATTTGTTAAAGGATCAGTTTTAGTCATTTTCCTGCTAAATTTGCCTTCCACAACGCTACTGAACACGACCATCAGTCATATTATCTCCATCTATTTAACCCATCAGTCACTATGATTCACTCAAATATTCAAGTATAGATAGGCGGCTATTGTTCAAATTCTTAATTTGCTAAATAGTTTTGTAGACTATATTATGTATTGTTTTTAGGGTATTTGTCAAAACAGGGGGATGAGGTTGTGGTGCTGCTGGTGATGATGATGATGATGATGATGGTGATGATGATGATGATTTGCTTGTAATGACTGATAATGGTACACACCCTTTCCAAAAACAGAATTACTCACCTCCCCACTTCCTGACACACTCACATATGCAGTTTGGCAAAGGCTTTTATCCAACACACCATGAGTGCATACAGCGAGAATGCACACACACACACACGCACACACACACACACACACACACACACACACACACACACACACACACACACACAGCATCAATTAGAATGCAACAAGTGGCACGGTCCATCATGACCAAGATGAACCCCCCCCTCCCCTCCTTAATGAAAAACACTGAACTCAAAGTGATTGCATTAGACTTAACCATCCACGCCTTCCTCCACATCATGTGCTGTAACGACAACACTAGTGAATGACAGTGTTCAGTCCAGGGTCAGTGATAAAGCTTGAAATACAGTTAATACTCAGTTCATAGTGGCAGTTGTAAGAAACACAGTAGTGAAAAGCAGTAGTGTCATGAAGTCGGGGTACCAGTCTCAGTACAATGTGCCTTTGAATAACTTCCTGGCTCGTTTGCCGATTCAGTTCCATGGTCTAAAATGGAGGAAAGAAACTCTTTGATCTGGTTTGCTTCTGTAGACAAAAAAGAAACGCAACTGTCTTACCTGCTGTTGACTTATGAAGGCTTCATAGTGGCAGTTTTTCTTAAGATTGTGTTGGCAGCAGTTATGTTGTTTTCGGTCGGCTAGATGTTATGTTTAAAGCTGCACTACGCAGAATTTGTATGTAAAAATAACCTTGTCTTTCAACTGGGGATGCAACAGAGAGGAAGCTCCCATCCCCACTAATTGAGACGTTGTAGATTCATGCTGTTTGCGCAAATTATTAATAATATTTGGGTGTCAGGTATGATCACTGGCGGTAAAGAGGAGTGTGCAGTTCAGTGGTGTCGCATTACTTGATATCTGGGTATTGCAGTCCTCAAAATTCAAATAGCTGCCTCTTGCAGCCATTTTACCCCCCAACATGTAAAATTGTCCAGTGCAGCTTTGACAAATAAAAAAAACCCAAACAAATAAGCCAAAGCCATATGAATAAGTCATGCATTGTTTGACATCTTGGTACAGATGTCAAACAATGTTGTTGCACCCCAGTCAAAAAGCTGGTACTCCATTAAGTTTCTATACACTAAATTAAGTGAACATAGAAAGGCTAACTCTATTCATAACACCAAAGGACAGGATTCTGAATTCATGCTGCACAGTTTGCTGTGTATTCAATATTTTGTTTAATGACAGCAGAAAACACAATACAGCATTTTGCATTTGCTAAAAGAGAGTGCTGCAAACATCTCCCTCAATATTTGTATTCATATTTGGCTAGCATTACTTTCATTAAGTGAGCAAGGTCAGTGTAATCTTTAAAAGTCAAACAAATTACAAGTCAAATTGAAGCTCAGAATTAGCATACCGTTTTTCATACAGTATTATACAGATTAGAGTGCTTTAAAGGATTGAAGAGACATTTTTCAACATTTTCAAGAAGTTGATTGGCCGAACTTTTTATGGAATGATTGACAGCATGTAATAAATGCACTATGAATTTGTAATGGTACCGTACTGTTTGGAAATATTGGAGAAAAACGAAGCTGCGTTTTGAGTTATGGTGGGATCTGACCGTAGCAATGAGATTATTTTCCACAGGCGAGCACAACACTTCAAAAATATATATGCGTGTGTAGCCATAACTTGTTTATCCCCATGATTTACCATACATCTCCTGTGGGAGAACATGAAGAATTTCTGGGCAGGGGCCACAATTCTTTCCTCGCCGAATCCCACAGCTATTGTTCACTCTGAAAGGCCATATGATGCCTTGATAGCAGAAGTGACGGGGATAAGTGGAGAATATGCAAAGCCCCTGGTATTCCTGTAAATCCCATCAAGTGGAGTGAATTACCAGTATTCTGGAGAGAATTGCCCATCTGCCTCCAAGATTTGTCAACGCAGAGGTCGAAAAGCACTGCTCTCGCATGCAGGCCCATGCCTCTGACAGAAAAAGATGGCTGAGAACTGGGGAGCTGTGAGATATAGGACAAGGCAGTGCCAGTGAGTCCTAATCTAAAAGGGATCAAAAGTTGCTAATTGGCAACTGCCTGTATTGAGGGACTTTTTCAAAGGGGTTCAACTGAAAAGCCTTTTTTGTCCCTTGCAGTAAAACCACCTTTAAACATTTGCCATGACCCAAATTCCCCATTCTGTTCTCAAACAAAATGACTATAAAGAGCGCTTTTGAAAACATGAATTATTGGGATTTTTTGGAAGCTTGAAATAACACGGGCTGAACAGCCTCTCTTTTCATAAGAAATGATTGAAAACCTGTTGCGAAAGTTATAGGAGAAAATACCCGAGGTATGAGAGAGGTCAAGGAAGGATGTCTCACCACTGTGGTTGTTCAGCCTTCATTTTTAATTTACTCTACTTAATTATTGATCAGCACGCTTCAAAACAGGGAAGGACTCCTATAGTTCTTCTTAGTGTTGTGAAATTCCAGGTAGCTAGGAGGAGATGCATTTGGCTGACAAGCGCTCTCTTTTAGACGAGTAAGTGCTTCGCTTGCCATCTTAATCGTTGGCATATAAACATTACCTTTTCAATATTTGATGTTTGCCAGCTTGTTTTCGTTAATTATTCAGCTCACTGTAATCTCCTCCTGGAACGGCAGGGCGGAAGCAGGAAGTGCAAGGTTTCCTGGCCTCTGACACAGCACACCGTGGGCTGCGCACAGAAACCCGCATCAACCATCACCCATTGTGTTTTCAGAAAGAAAGACAGAGCGAGAGAAGGCAGTTTCATTCTCATTTATGTGCACATAGATAAAAAGAAGTACAGTAATTGGAAAGGAGCAGAAAACAATGTAGAAAACAAACAAAGTAGAGAACAAAGCGCTGCGAGTGGAAACACACCTCATAACAAAACAAACGGGAAGCACAGTAAACTGTAAAAGCTAAAAGTATGAAATCTTAAACGGAATTCACGGATAGCATATTGACAATTCCTACCTTTTCTCCCCAGCTGTTATTTCCGTACCTATAGGACTGCTTTATCTCATATGATCATTATTGCACAGGAATATTTGCTTCATACCTTGTCAGGATGCTGTGTGGCTTTCACCCTTGCCCTCCTTGCCATTGATTGATAATGTTGGTTTCTCACTCTGCTTATTGCAAGTTACCATAGATTAGAGCATTAAATGTTGAAAATGTAAAGGCCTAAATCTCCTATTCTAGTGCTATTTCATATAACGATGAATGATTGAACAAAGGATCCTGGTACTTACTGAGGCGGCTTTGATATACTTCCAATGCTTGTTCCCCTCAGAAAGATTGAGATCCCAGATACTGACAATTATGGTTGATTTATGTCTATGGGTGATTAGATCTTTGCACCTTGAATACTTCAATACGCACACCTTTAAAGATACTGCTTGTCATATAGATGCTGTTTTGATATGATTTGAAGTTTAGGGCATCTTAGCACAAGCGTTGAAGTTTTCTTTTGAATGAGAGTGTTTTGTACTGTTGTCATCATCTACATTTGTTTTGCTCTGTCCTTTTTTTTTTTTTTTTTTTTTTTTTCTTTTTTTTTTCCACAAAGGTAATCCATAGTGCTTAGAACTGAGTTTCTGCTCAGAAATGGATCACAGGTTTTGAAGCATACAACAATGACAGAAAATGGTTTACATTTTCTCAGTTTTGTGGATGTGGAAATTTAAAAAATGCGGTCGCAGCCATTTTTCCAGCTAAATACAATGGGTGTGCAGAGGTGGCAATATTTGTATTTGGGTAAACCTGGAAGTGGGTCAAAACACAGATATGACCCGGAAATATTAAACAAAAAAATCTGCCGAACATATTTACATTTAGACAGACTGTAAAACACACTTTTCAACCATTTAATTACAAAATGTTTAACCTATTTTTATTTACTTTGATATCAAAATGATGTCACACATAGAAATTCTAAAACCAAATCTGATTATTACATGCAATTTACCAATTTCCAGTAAGTAAGATAGGGAGCAGAGACGACTGTTTAGGCTTAATATCCCCTGTGCTGCACACAACACACATATCCCCGTATCAATATCCCTCATCAGATACTAAAACCGCATAGATCAACTTGAGGGCTTGGAGCCAGAAGGGTGTAACTGGCATTTTGGGCGAAAATGAGCTCTATATATCAAGTAAAGGAGATCAATTTAGTAGAGTAAGTATCTCTTTATTTGTGTTATTTATCATTATCATTATCACAATATATGTGCAACAGTTTATCAAAGTAAGGTCCACTTTTTTATTTTGGCTTTCCTGTTTGCCAAAACCTACTTATGCCCCTCTGGCTCCAAGCCCTCAAAATACATTTTTCTATGAATTATGCTAATGTAGTAATGACATAAAAGCTGATTACCATTAATGATGCTTAAATGGATTTATTATTTGTTAGAAATCTGTTACTAGTGCATTTCAGACATTCGATTCAGACATAACCTACTAACTCCACTATATTAAACTGTCACTTAGAACTTCTGGCATGTAACCATTTTGATGTTTTTTAACCACCTTATCTTGGTTGACATAGATTACTGCACAAATCTATGTCAATCTCTGGCTATAATATATATTTTTGAGAATCTTTTTGCTATATTTTATGTCATTGCTGTTTTCTCCCATTTTGCACAATTCAAATAATTGCCACTAAAGTGGATAATGGCTATTTATAGTCAAAAATGTCAACTTTGTTTTACTGCAAAATGCCAACAAACTAACTTGCATGGATGTCAAGTTGATTATGCTTTAATTCCATTATTTATTTCTATATACAGCATAACTATGTTGATGAATCGTAGCCCTCAAACACCGCTATGTATAGACATTTATTATTGCTAATGTAATGCCATTTGTTAGCAAAGTTTATTGCATTCCTGGAGCCATTAACTGACAAGTTAGAGAAATTACCTCTCCGAGTGTAACTCATGAGTCACATTTGACACCAGCGCTGTAGATCTATATTTACAGTAACTGGTAAGCAATCATTGCATTATGTTGGACATTTAGGTAACTGTAATGTGTGTTGTATTTTTCTGTTCGGTAACAAAGAAAACATCATCTCTGCTGTTGTGATTGTATTGGAGAGAAAGTTTCTTTTTCTACAAGTCCTGATTACATTGTTGTTCATAAAACGACGAGGATGTCTGCAGCGGTAATGAATGTCTCCAAGTTATTGTTTACACGTGACACATGCACTTTTGTTGCCTACTGGCTCATGAAGATGTGCAAACTACACATCTGTTTCTGGGTACAGAAGACAGTTAAATGCAATGAGGAACAGCCACATTCTTCCTTTTCTTTTTATTTTACTGCATTTTCCATGTTGTTCAGGAAGTTAGTTGAAAAATGCAGAGAAAAAAAATCTGCCCTGATAAAAAAATAAAATAAAAATTAGTTTATTGGAATTTCACAAAATAATAACTTTCCATGTTACAAAGGGTCAAGTGAATTGGAAAGGATTTCATATTTTCTTCATATGCACCAGCCAGTTGTATGGCTGTCACCGTAACAATGTCTCTCTCCAGTGAGTATCATCAACATGCCAGTCGCTTTGTTGCCAATTTTCTGTGGCTTTCCAGACGGCCTCGCCTCGCCGGCCCTCTTTGGGCTAAGGGCTTTGTTCCATCCATGCAGTCCAAGTGTTCAGCCCTCTCATGCCACTGCTCCTGGCTCTGTGATTGCATGTTTGCACAGAGAGCTTGCACTTTCTGCTCGTTCAGGACACTGGCAAATAGCAGGTTACTTATAGCATGGCATTCGGTGTCTATGGCCTATTATTGCCTGATAGCTTGTTTCATGCCAAGGAGGGCTTTTAGAGTTGGATATGGGGCCGGGCTATTACAGTTAGGTTATAGAGGTGCTGATGTCAAGTGGCCATTATAATAAGAATTCTACAAATCTAAAATATAGCATTGTAAAATATCTGGACCGTAATGTGGATAGTGAAGTGTCCAAAGCTGAAGGCATTCTGAATAATTCTTTTGTTGCTTGTAAATGCTGCTTGTTAATAGTTTACGTTGGGGCAAAAGACAAGGTTTTTATGCTCGTTTCAGGTTTCATTTGACCTTTTATTTGAGTGCAGTGCTTCTTAGGTTTTAAATCAATAGCACATGGATCACTCCTACAGATCCTGTTTTAACATGTAAAGGTAAAGGCAGGTTAGCATCTGCATTGAACTCATTACAAAATAATTAAAAACTCAAGCAGCTGCTCTTTCTTGGTGAGTGGAAAATGATTATCACTCGCATCGTGAACTGTTAATTCGTGCTTACTGTACCTTCCATATGATTGTGTGTGTGATTGTGTTTTTGCTTATATATTTAGGTTGTAGTATGTTACCTGACTGCAGCATTTATGTTTTGATTGATGCTGCTAGCTTGCTACCTGACCTTGACCTATGACCTCCCAAGCAAAAAGTAGAGTAGTAGAGTAGTAAACTATCACATTAGGAGACTTTTATTCGCACTGGAACTACATGTTTAAATAACGATTAAATAAAATAAATAAATATAACATTATTTGATTTAAAAAGGTATTTCTGATGATGTACCACTCGATCACATCTGGAAGAACAGATGCGTTCCATAATTCCAAGGTGTTGATTTGAATTCAGAATACTTGTCACTAATTGCACACGTTAAACTGTGCGGGGTTGAGATAACAGCTGAGTGTACACAACGTAACCTGGACATCAACACATTAAATGCATATTCAATAGATCCTGGTCAAATAACATAATTGAGTCAAATACTCTTGTACTGCAAAATTGCACAACGTATTTGATTCTTTGCTTGAGTCTGCTTAGCATGCATTGCAGCTTTGAGACCAATGCAATGGTTTCTAACTAAAATGTATTGCCTCTGCCAATGGAGTTGGATGAGGGTTTTGTGTTGTTATCGCCCCAATCCGTCTGTTTTTCTGTTAGCAGCATATCTCAAAAACATATGAATGGATTTGCAGGAAACTTTGTGGAAAGGTTGGTCATGGGGCAAAGAGGAACGGATTAACTTTTCATACCAATTGGCCAAAGGAGGGCATAGTGATGGGCATGGCTTCTCACTAAAGGGCATATAACGTACAAACAGATTCATGTGACACCATCAAACTTTGTGGCCTATCAGCAGACATAAGAAGAGGCAAACCCTCCATTATTGGCCCAATTAAACACCATGGGGGCACTGGAGAGCTCATTTCTGGTTTAGACATTTCTGGTTTAGACATAACCGCCTGCTAATTTTTCCAAAACTTGGTCCAGTGGTAGCAGGGCAGCTCTAAGGGAAACTGACCAGATATAGAGCTGATTGACCATGTGGTGTTGAGATAATCGACTAAAATGCTTAAAAGTGGCAAAAATTTGAGCAGGCATGTCCCATTTCGGGTCTAGTCATGAAAATGTGTCAAGTTGCTACAACTTGGTAATGTGGCATGGAAGAAATTGTTAACTTTTGGTGAAAATCCAACATGTGGAACTGGCATATCTTGACAATTGCATGGCGTCGGTGGAGGTATGCGCTCTATTGCGTGCCATCTAGTTTATAAAGCATTTGTTGCTGACAGGTTGGTCACAGTTCGCTTTACAAAACTACGGAACAGTACAAATATTTCGTAAAATGAAAGATATGAGATGTGTGTGTGTTTGTGTACAAATGTGTGTGTGCATGAATGCCTGTACGCACCTTGTGTGAAGACATATAACGATCTGTGAATCTGTGAATCATGAAATGCTGCTTGACTCATCTTTGATGTTCATCCTTAGCTTCACTCAAATTCTAATTTTGTCAAGCCTTCTGGACTTACTGGCCTTACTTAACGCTTCGATGAACTTGCTAAAGAAACTGCTAAGCCCCAAAGCCGCTCTCTGAAGCTATAATTAAAGCATGTCTTTGTGAATTCTATGAGGTTTCAGTTAATTATCTTAATTGGTAGGCACAATAACAATTGTTATGTAAGGTGTTGAATCTGCCTCCAGTTACCCCATAAGCAAGTTTCCACTGTGCGCTGTTTTCTTTAGCTGTGGTCGCCGTGACTATGCTTCATTTGTAAGCATGGCTGTGAGTCAACTTTGTCGTTTCTTTAGAAATGGAAGGTTTAAAGTAGCATTAGGTTATTGTGGACCATTCTTATGCAAACCTCCATTAAAATTCATGAACGGTCAGCCCATCAGCTTAGCATTAGCTGCATTTACACTCACCGAGCACTTTATTAGGAACACCTTACTAATACTGGGTAGGTATCAGCTTTCAGCTCAGTGTCAACCGGCTACCAAAGTGCCATCCACCTCCAGGTTCAACGTGTTGAATTCTGAGATGCTTTTCTGCTCACCACAGTTGTAAAGAGGTTATCTGAGTTACTGAAGCCTTTCTGTCAGCTCCAACCAGTCTGGTCATTCTCCTCTGACCTCTCTCATCAACAAGGCGTTTCTGTCCGCAGAACTGCCGCGCAATGGGTGTTTTTTGTTTTTCGCACCATTCTGTGTAAACCAGAGGTGGGAGTAAGTCACACATGTGCAAGTCTCAAGCAAGTCCCAAGTTACTGTGGTGAGAATCAAGCAAGTCAAGTCGAGTCCCTGCTATAAGTCATCAAGCAAGACAAGTCAAGTCATTGTTCAGGTCAAGCAAGTCACAAGTCAAGTCATACGAAATTCTGATGATCTACCCCAGTTTCCACATTTAAATCAGTTAAAAGACAGTGGTCATGAAAAGTTGAGTTTTATTTTCAACATTAACGAAAACTGTTGCATAAATCTTACTGATATTTGACATTTTGTGGCAATCAATAACAAGCCTCCTAAATGAACAACAATGGAGAGTGGGGCTCTGAAATGATAATATAGCCCTGTAGCTCTAAAGGGCTCTAAAGTGAAAACAGAAGTACAAAACAAAAAATTTACATCACAATGTTAAGCCTCCTGCCCTGGCTCCCCTTCAGCCAGGTAATAGTAACTTCTCAATATCAATATCTAGAAAAATGCAAATATTTAATAAAAAAAAAAAGTCAAGTCCTTTCGAGTCATCTGTCTCAAGTCAAGTCTCAAGTCATGAATACCAAGTCAAAATCAAGTCAAGTCTTTTATCAATGTTAGTCAAGCAAGTCTCAAGTCCTCAAATTTGCGACTCGAGTCTGACTCGAGTCAAGTCATGTGACTCGAGTCCCCCACCTCTGGTGTAAACTCTGGAGTCAGTTGTGTATTAAAATCCCAGGAGATCAGCAGTTTCAGAAATACTCAAACCAGCCCGTCTGGCACCAACAACCATGCCACGGTCAAAGTCACTGAGATCACATTTTTTCAAGCGGTGCTGATGTTTGATGTGAACATGAACTGAAGCTGCTGACCTGTATCTGCATGATCTTATGCATTGCACTGCTGCCACATGACTGGCTGAATGGATAATTGCATGAATAAGCAGGTGTACAGGTGTTCCTGATAAAGTGCTCGGTGAGTGTAGATAACCTGGTCTAAACATTAATACAACTAACAACCTAATTACCTACCTTTACCTAAATAACAAACATTTTTACTATCTGTGGTAATGTGGTCTTAATGATATGGAGTTAACATGGACTTTATAATATGGATAAATTAATTAACATTATTTTTCTGTGTTGTAATATCCATGGCTATGGTTTTGTAAGCTAAATGATGTCAGTACAAGACATGTTGTCACAGTTTGTTTCTATTTTCTGCACGATACTGGAGCAGTTCAAGTTTTCTATGAGCCAAAGCCATAGACCTGAAGTCTTATGCATGATTTTTACACTAAGCTCTCAAAATATATGCTAACAAATGGAGAGTCAGAAAAACGGCTCAGCTGGGGACTACACATCTCCAGAACATCAGTGCGTATTGACGTACATGAGGACTTAATAGTGTAAATATTCCAACAAAATGAAATGTTTTATGAAGGACTTTCAGCAGCAATCCAAAACTGCATGTTGTTAGATTCACTTTATGTTAACATTCGGCAAAAACTGTTATTTGTAGCCTACATTACTGCAGAGTATGTAGTTATTATTCCATTGATCTTTCCTGCTTAGAACTCAAGTAATATACATGTGAAGGGTTTGAAAATATTTGTTACTCTCCATGAAACAGAATGATTTTGGCCTTAGCAAATAACTTCAATATTATATGGTGATGAGTTTTACTTTGATGTGAGCAGTAATTTAGAAGAGGGTGTTTTTTCCAAGTGATAGCAATTTCAATTTGGAGTGAAACGTCTCCACTTTTACCTTTGAATTGATGAGATATCTTCTGAAATGAGTTTGCTATGCCCAGATGGCACCAGGATCAATCACATGTACTTAACATCCACCTGCATTGGCAATAAATTCCAAATTTCCAACTCAATGTCACATGTAATTTGGTTGAATTAAGACCTATGCACTTTAAAATGCAAAGCCTACTTTGACATGGGGTTGCTCTTTGTGAGCAATAAGTTCAGGTAGAATAATAGCCCCAAGCTCAGTCTACAGTCTCATGCCCATGTGACTCTTTGATTTGATTTGAGATGCTTTGTTGGAGTCATTTGAGATCCCTAACTCAGCCTGAATCGGATCATATCCTAGTTTTTGCCTCTCCAGGACAATGCCCGGGAGTCAGCCTCGGTGTACACAAACAAATAGGAACTTCCTTCAAAAATGCCATATATATATATATATATATATATTTATTTTTTTTAAATATTGAGGATCCCCTCTGTACATATGTTATCATTTTGCCAGGTAAGGACCTAAAAATACCATAACTTCGAATATTGTGTTATTGAACATTTTGCAGGAGTAGGTGTCATGTTTTTTTCAAATGGTGGATATCTAATTTCAGAACAAAACTCATCAAATAATAATAATTAGTCTGACAGCAGCTTGTGTAAAAAGACATATCTTTTTCAATGCATCCGTTTGCCTCGTTTTGGGCATCACACATTTGTGATATATTTCAACACAATGCATTTAATTAATCACAATGCGTATTAACAAATGCATTTTACCAAACTAGATGCAGAAATGTGTAGAGAAATGACCTTTTCTTTTTTAAAGTGTACAGTATGCAGTCAAAGAGTGTATGGCACTGAGGGAGCCATGACTAATGGCAAAACACTCATTATAAATGACCCTGAATGGGGCTTGGGTCACATAGCTGGAGGGTTGAAGAGAGAAACACTTAGTCACTGATGTCTCCTGTTGGCTTTGGTCCTCCAGGTTATGATGACCGGGACACGGACCTGTTCTTGTGTGACACCAACACATGCAAGTTTGATGGGGAGTGTCTACGAATTGGGGACACGGTGACATGTATCTGCGACTTCAAGGTAAGACCTCTTCACGTTTCACTTATTTTGGTTTTCTGAGGTTATTTTGTGTTGATTGTGGACCTTGTACTCCACAAGGGAGTAAGGGTTGAACAAAAGTAACATGCTACTTGCGGGATTATTTTGAGTAGTACAAGGTTGTGTGAGGTTGCTGCATAGGGCCTACATTCATAAAGAATCTAGATCAGTTGTTTTGGGCGGTCTACTCGCCCTCTGTATTTTTTTTTTGTTTTTCTTTATTTAGGCAGTAGTAAGGGAGCAAAGGGAGACGGAGGAGGTGAAGTACAGGAAATCCCTGGTGAAGTTAGAGTTTAGGCCAGTGGGGGCACATGTGGGTCCAACTCTGGACACTAGATCAGCTATTTTTTATCTCATATAACATAACAGAATGGGCATGAGAGAAAGGACGCTAGATAAGTACTTCCAATGTGTGAGGTTTTGGAATACAAACAGGTGATGGGTAGGGCGCATTCTCACTACTGACAATACCTTCCTCAAAAAAGGTGTGTGATCTGTGTGTCTAGTTTTAGACAACACAAGTTTGTGTTACTTTTAAATGCCACATATGTTAATAAGAACATATGTCATGTCACAATGTATTGCTATAAATATATGCTGGGTTGAAAAGTAACACAAGTGTGTGTAGTCCCCAAAAAGATACACAGATCTGTTCAAAATGAAACAATATTTTTACAAGTGTGGAGTCAAATAATCCGCCGGATCGAAGTCCATTGACTTGATTGGAGAATGTATTGGACCCCAGGGGAGCGGTCGCACAGCATGAACACGATTTATAGCTCCTTGTGAAATCCCACCTCACTTTCCCCCGACCACCTTATACTTTCCACATTCATCAACAACGCTGCCATTGACAAGACAAAGACTGAAAGGCCCTCGTTAACGGCATAAATCTGGGAAACGATGCTATTCTTGATAATGACTTATACTTAACTTTATGAGCAGACCCTGTAATGAAAAAGCAGCAAACCAGTCAGGCGAGTATTGATTTTAGTATAACATTTGCCTGCTTTGCCGACTAATATGCTATGCAGCGCCTGGATGAATGAAGCCACTGAGATCTAAAGACATAGCGTGAGTTCTAATCCGACGCTTTTATCAGCGCGTCATTGGTCCAACCAGGCACCAGGCACGCTGACACTCGATTGGTCACCAGCTTTTATCTCAATTTCGTACTTCCCTGGGAGCGAACATTAGCAGAGGCCTGTAGATAAATGACATTACAGCTTCATTCCTCATCGGGAGATCTCACACTGATATTGCTGTCGCCGGGCACTGAGGCGCTCTGTACGCTCTCAGGGAAGCGCAGGTCACACCGCTTTCATTTCTGGCTTAATACCGTGGCTCTGAGGTCAACTCAGCTATGCATCTTCCTCTGTTTGTGTGTGTGTGTGTGTGTGTGTGTGTGTGCGTGCGGAAGGCTCCTGACGTCAATGTCTTGATTTCATCAATCACGGTAATTCGTTAGACATGGTCCTCCTAGCCTGGGTGCTGTTGCTGCGCCCCTAAAAAATCAGTCAATCCTAATCACTGTCAGTGAAATAGGTCTAAGATTTTTCTCATGTTGTCAGCTTTGGTGGCGACTTGCTCATTCAGGACTGTCAAAGGTGCGGATTCTCATTTAGGGTGGACTTTCCCTCTCTTTTAACAGAATACATGCATGCACAGACACACACACACACACAACCCCAAGGAAGAGGCATGCAGGGGCTCTGTGAGGAGGAAGTGAGTTTGATGTTGTGGAATCAATGGACGCTATTCATTGCCAAGATGCATTAGATTCGCCTCACACTGAGCCAAGACTTCCAATCACAAACCAGAGTCACTAATGCTCCCAAGCAACAACCTCTGTCATGCCTGAGCAGGATTTGCTTTATTGTCACACTAAGGCCAGACCCCAACTAGTCACAAAATATGCCCTTATGATTCATCTTACACCAGCTGCTGAGCAAAGTATTCTTATCATTGTGGTTTTGTGAATGACGGGTCACAGTGCATCTTGATTCCCCCTTGAGTCGCCCATATTTAAAATATATGCACTCATACTGTGAGGCACGTTTCATAAGGGCAGATGGCACCTTTCAGTGCTTTGCTGTGGTGGCGCTCTCATAATGTATTGTTAGTATCAGTATTATTGTGTTTGTTGTGTTTTATTGAGGAGCCATTGGAAGGGTTTCAAAACAACAAGAATTTGTCCCTGATAGTGGCAGTTCTGAAATTCAATGAGGACTGTTTCCGCTGGAAGGTTTGAAATTGATTCTATTCATCTATACTCCTGCAACACAGTGACACATGCACACGCACGCACGCACGCACACACACACACACACACACACACACACACACACACACACACACACACACACCACAAATGCACACAAAGCTCTGTTTTTATGGGCATTGAATTATTTAATTGCTTTTTAATACAATTTTAGAGGAAATGTAGTACAGAATATTGCAATAAGCTAGCATGAGTTTGGATTTAAACCACTGCTGTCTGTAGTACAGTATTTCTAGCACAGAAGATTAGATAGCAGACGTAATTCTGCTTGGAGGGCTACATGGATGCAGTTTGCCACTTTGGAAAATACGATAGGTGCCAGAAAATTAAGACAATCACAGTTCAAATATTTTTTTGTGACTGACAAATATATTTGAAAATTATTTTTTTGTTCCGAGTTATCTGAATCGTCCTGATTAAGTCATTCTGGTGCCAAGTAGGTTAAAAGAAAAACTAAAAAAAATAGACATCTGAGCCACCAGGACACTACAGACATCTAAGATCATTAATTCATACTTTTTAAACCTTATTTATACATTTAAGTGAATAAATAACACCAGGAGTGACAGTCTGTCAAAAATAAGACAAGCAACAGCAGAAAAATGCATAAAAAAATTGCATACATTAAAACAAAAGACATAGTTAGTTAGGGGACAAGACATCTCAAAGGCATCGGATATATTGTTCACAAGCACGTCAGCAAGTATCAATAGATCCAGAGACAACAGAGTCCAGATTTAATTCTTTCTGAAAGGACTTCAAGTCACAAAGGGCAGGGAATTGGAAAGCACTGTGCGTGCTTTTGGGATAGATAGGTTTGTTTACAAGTTGGATCTCAGATCGCAGCAGATTGTGTGTGGAATATCCGTAAAAGCCTCCAAGGTCGAGGATCGCTCCTGTTGAAGATATTTCAGATGAATGGGAGACAGACGATATCACACATGATGTTGATATGCGATGTGTCAATATGCCAGAGGATTACTTAATAGCTCACAATGGACCAAAACGTATTTCTAGTGTTCCAGATGGGTGGGGTTTGTCACATGCGTCAATACAATGAGTCACAGAAAAATCAGACAATCACAGGAAGTGTTTGAAAGTCAGTAACTATACTTTTCTGAATTGTCCTGATGCAGTAAACCTGAATAATAATATTTGACCCAGGCACGGTTCACAGTCGGGACTTGGAAATTTGACTAGTGTTGCGGGGGGGTAGAGGGCATCCAGCTTGTTAAGGATGTTCTAAGGGAACATTCGGTTCAAAACACCATATTGAGCGATGAGGAGGACAGTCATTTGGACCGGCGTATGTTTTACCAAGCGAGTTAAAAAAGATTTCTTTCAGCACGAGAATTCAAATTCTGGACTTGACCTGGTCTTCAAGGTTGTGTTTGTGATTCCATTGAGACGGGCCCATTCATTAATTAATGTTTATATGAATGAATAGGACTTCAGAAAAAAAAATCTGAAATATGTTATGTGTCAATTAGAGCTGAACAATTAATCGAAATAAAATCTAAAATCGCAATATGAAGGCTGTCCAAAATGGATTTCTGGGTAATCTTTGGTCCATGACTCAACAATATTGGTGAAAACCTTTCATCATACTCAAACTCCTGCACACTGAAATCTATTCTTTTTTAGCGAAATCACTATTCTTTAAATAATTTTAAATTAAAAAAAAAATGTATGACAAGAAAAACTTGTGATGATACGAATCACAGTTTAAATCGCAATTGCAATATTCTGTCAAATAATTGCAGCCCTAGTGTCAAGTACAATAAATAAACAGGAATTTGTCTATTTGTAGCATTGGTGCAGAGACATATTGAGATCTTACATAGTGACAGTACATACTGACATGTGGTATAAGGATAACAGGACCTTAAGTACAATGTAAAGGGACAGTGCAAGAATAGACAGAAACCCCTGACATTTATTGGCTTAATACAAAAGAATGTAGGATAATGTCAGGAGGACATTTGGTCCTCAATGTGCTCCCTGCTGCTTGTTTGATGTGGCTGCTATTCGCTCTAATGCCTGACCTCAAATCGCTCTCCCGCCTTTCACTGCCGGAAGCCGTCTAATGTTAGGGTTGTGATGGCTGGACTGCCGAAGCTCCCAGCACTTCAAAGAGGGATGAGCGCTAATGTGGGTTCATATGATGTTGATGGGAGGGTGTGGAAGGGCGACGTGTCCTTCGTTTTGCACTGAACAAGTTGCCTAGAAAATGATTTAGTAGAAACTCTCAAAGACACACATACACAAAGGCTTGTAGACCATCAAACATCCAGAAACACAAGTGACGCGCCCTCTCTCTCTCTCTCTCTCTCTCTCTCTCTCTCTCTCTCTCTCTCTCTCTCTCTCTCTCTCTCTCTCACACACACACACACACACACACACACACAAACACACACACACACACAGACAAACTCACCGTCACATCCATATACAAATAGGTATATAATGTAGAATCACTCTGAAATACCTACTATTAAATGTACACACACACACAGACACACACACACGCACAAGCACACAGTCCCAGGTGGTCAGGACACCATCAGAGAGTTTCTGATGCAGACCCCGTTCCATATATTTGCATTCATTTATCATCCTTTTATCCAGGGCCATGTGAGCTGACTGGGACTGGGTTTTTGAATAATGGTGGATTTATTCCTTGATACAAGCCCATATAAAAGGGCGCAGCAGGGGAGTGTAACTGTGGCGACCCTGGCAAAGATGATGATGAGCATTCATCAGTGGTTGAGGTGACAAAACTGAAAATGCCAGCCTGATCTCAGGGTAATTTTTCAGACTTTGTGAAAATAAGTGCACCCTGGTTTTGATAGTGCTGCACAAAAATTTGATTCAGGAAATCTGTTACAGAATCTCATAGCAAGCGGTAATGAGATCCTCAAGCAGGGCCCTCCAGGCCATTTTGAAGTCTAGGCCAAAGACCAAAGGTGAATGGATTTGCCCTGCTCTTTCGCCTAGAGTGGAAAAATCAGTCATCTTTTAAATGATCTTAATAGCAGAATATTAGAGGCAAGCTTTTATACAATTTGTCTTAGAGGGTAGCTTGGTTAGAAAGTCATTTACCCCGAGGAACCGTTAGTTTTAGCCCTACCTTACAAGTATTACCAAAAAGGAAGTTGCCAAATTATTTCTGCAAGATTAAACTATTTTCATTTCATTGCCTAATCCCTAATCAGTAGTTTGCTGCCTTATCATTCACTAAACTTAATGAGAGCTTTTGCTATTGCCTAAACCAAAACAGAGAGAAATTGCAAGCTCAAAGATTTATCAATAAGAGGAGACACTTTTTTTTTTATCAGATTATGAGAAAACTTGTGTACATTTTTATATGCTTTCTAGAAGCATAATAATTATGACACATTCGAGAATACATATGTATTCTTAGATATATTTTGCATTTTAAACTGAGTTATGTGAAGGGAATCCTAGTGGCTGAGCTGGCTATAGTGCAGACTGTGAACTGTGGCTCATGATTTTTGTTGCATGTCTTCCCCCCTTGTTGTGGGCTTTCCTCTCACTCTGTACTACATACTATCAAATAAAAAGCAGAAATTCCTTTAAAAATAACCTTGAAAAAGTCAAAATTTTGACAATGTCAAAGTGCTGATGGTGTTAGGGGGTAAATATAATCTATTCAATGTTCTGTTAATCTAGCTAAGCAAATTAATGCGTTCCCATATTAGGAGAAGATAGGCTAATGGAATGTTTTCATCTCCCAGTCCTTTGCACGTCTTAATCCTCTTTGCTCCTATTGTCTCAACCCTCCAACTCCCACTGTCTACGCCTTCCTTGCCACTTCCTCCATCCTCCCGTCTTATCTGTCTTCTTACAATCTCTTCCCTCATAAATGTGGTCCTCTTGCCGGTTTATCTGTGCTTGTAGGAGAGCTGCGGACCCTTAAGGCCTGCTGGAGTTCTCCTGGGTTTCTCCTGTCATAGGCCTCTCCGGCGGGGCAGAGCCGCCCACCTCCTATCTTAGCATGACAAATGTACCAATTAAAATCAGCAAGAAGAGTCAGCACTGGAAGCACCTTTCTGAGCCACCTTTTTCTGGTCTGAATATGTGAGCTTGGGCAGGTATAGAAAAAGCCAGTGTTAGTGGGGGAGTTGCGTATTTGAGACAAGCTGCACGGAGCATGGAGTTAAGCCTGTTGACATTATTGTACTGCGTGTGATAGAGTACGTTCATAGTTGTACTAATATGTGGTACTGTAACATGAAACTGCAGGAGGTGTTGTGTTTAGACTTGATTATGTACTGTAACCATTACCATTTTAAACAAATCGGCATGGTGGTGAGTACATATTGCTTGTAAACAGTACAGTAAATCTTCATTTCCAAAAGACTGCAGCAGGTAAATTTCAAAAGCTGCTTGCTGGAAATCATTAATTCAGAGCTGAAGAGCTGACTTTTGGCTTTGCGTTGTGGTGTGAATTTGAATGTAGCTGCTATCTTTTGTGGATATTGGTTGAGACAAACCTCTGACTTAAAACGGAGGCATTTTGTGCTTAACTCTGAAATATGTACACTGTGTATGATCACATTAGGTTGTGATTAGCTGATCACAATGCAGAAAGAAAACCGAGATGAGGCTAAATGTGCTCAGTGGAGGCTCCTCCCTTGTCCCTTGGCTCTAGAATCAAGACATTTCATATACGTCAATTGCAAAATGTATATATATAATGTATAGCACATTTTGGCTCCAAGTTGCCTGTCACATTTACTCAGTCAAGGCGGAGGAGGGAGATGCCGGAGTTGAGGAGGGATTGGGCCGGGCCTCTCTCCCCAGGAACGGAGCATCTGTGTCAGCTCCTCTGCGGCTCTGGCTGGCCTGTCAGACACCATTACAGAGGAGCTTGTCTCCTGCGACTCGGCTGGGGAGACTCCTCCGGGACCGGCGGGCTAGGCCCTAATCAAGAGGAGACTGCCAAGCGGTTAAAGAGCAGTAGCACAAGCCAGCCACCTCCCAGTCTCCCTCTATCTCTCTCCATCTTCCTTTTCCACTCCCTTGTCACAGAAACTCCCTCTCTCTCGTCTCTCCTCCATCACTCTCTGTCTGTCTCTCTCCCTCTTTCCCTCCCTTGTCCAAATAGCTCACCCTCCCTTGCTTAAGTCCTTTATCTCGCTCTGTCTGTATCTTTCCCTTCCCTCGTAAGGACTGGACCAGCGTTCATAAACATGGCAAAGCATCATGGGAACAGAGTTTGTCACTTACCCAGACAACGCTTGACACTGCTGTGTCCGTGGGGTCTGAGGAATACAACATTGTGTCAGGCATGGAACAGATTTTTCACTCTGACGATGCTCCTCGGGGATCTACTGTTGGTCTGCTGTTTTTTTTTTTTTCCCATTGACCCTCCCTGACATTGGCTGCTTCTCAGTGACTTGGGTAGTGTGGCACGGCTAGCTGAAATTGAGTGAGAACAAAACAGAAACTGAAACTTCTCTGGGGCCGTGGCTTTTGAGCAACACCTCATTTTACTGTATCTTATCTTAGTGGGTATTAACTCCAGTGTAACTCAAGTTTGGTACTTGATAGCCAAATTTTAGACTGATGATGATTTCAGTGAGAGCAAGCCTTTGAAAGAAGACAGAAAAAAGGGTCATGAGTGGAGACCTACAGTATGTTTGGGTCAATGTCAAGTCCAGTCTATTTGGGAAACCAAGTTAAATTAAATCAGAACTGAAAGGAAACTGACCCTAACTCTGTCAGTGATCCTTATGTCAGCGCAACCCCAACACTCACCACACCACTCCTTAATGAAAGCCTCTCTGGTTTCCCGACCCAAAGGAAGGTAAGAGTTCCCACCCCCAGCATTTGTGGGCAGTGGTGGCCTAAAGGTTAGAGAAGCGAGCTTGTGACCGGAAGGTCGTCAGTTCAATCCCCCGGACTGGCAGGATAAATCTGGGTGGGGAAAGTGAAAAAGCAGCGCTATTCCCTCCCTCATTACCACCACTGAGGTGCCCTTGAGCAAGGCCCTTCACCCCAACCGCTCCAGTGGAGCTGCTCAGTGGCCAGCAGATCAGACTGTGGTTGTACTGGTCAGCTTCCAGGTGTGAATGTGATCAGGGTGTTCATTGCTCTCAGTGAAACTCCCCCTGAATAAATAAAGGTTTAAAAAAAAAAAAAAAGTTAAATTAAATCCTCCTGAAAGGAAACTGACCCTAACTGTCAGTGATCCTTATGTCAGCCCCAACCCCAACACTCACCACACCCCTCCCTTAATGAAAGCCTCTCTGGTTTCCCGAGCGAAGGAAGGTAAGAGCTCCCACCCCCAGCATGAAAAACTCCGGGCCACGTCAGAAACACTGTACCAGACACCAATTACATGTTGCGGGGGCTAGCGGAGGGAAAGAAAGAGGGCGCATCAGAGACGCAGAGGAATCTTGGACGAGAGCGTCTGTCTCTTGTCAAGAGCCACAGGTGCTCTCCGCCGCCGCCATTACCATTGAGACGTCTCTGTCAGAGTCGATAAAGTCGTGGCTTTGATTAGTGCGAGAAGGCATAAGTAAAGATTGTGCCTGGGGCTTCTCCACAACTGAGAGGAGAAGTCGAGAGGAGAGCGAGTGCAGCGCGCGGTACAGGCCAAGCAGAGAGGGTTTCATCAGAAGTAGAACGTGCCGGGCGGTGCCGTTGCCATCCTCTGAGGCTAGCCCTAGTTTCGTGGAGATGTTTATTATTGATAGAGGTGGATGATAGCCTTGGGATGAATTGCATAATCTAGAGCCGCCTCTAATGGATACAGGAAATGGATCAGGCTATCAGTCAGGTCTCTGTGGGTGGGGGATGTGTCTGTTTGTGCGTGTCTGTCTCTCCTGGATGTATGTGTGTGTCTGTGTATGTGTGTGTATGTGTGTGTACTAGGGTTGGGCAATAGTGTAGTTCCTCCTGTCAACCAATCATCAACACATATATAGCCAATCCCTGATAGCTGACACACACACAGTGTGCGTAGTGTGGGCGTGATGACTTGACTTTAAACGTAGCTTTTAAATGTGCAAGGAAGGTCCAGTTTTGCATTTTAAATTATGGTATAAGTCCTCGTAGTCAATAAAAAAACTGAACAAGTATCAGGTTGCGGTGCATTCCCAATAGGAAGCAGTAGCACTCAAATGGGGAAATATATGAGGGGACAAAACCAGCTCACCCTGATGAAGGCTATGTGAAATGTCAGATATGTTTAGGCTACCTGGCTCTGAAAAAAAATTTAACTGTAAAAGAAAATGCAAATTATGTCCCTACTTGTGCTTCCCCATTTTAGTGACTTGCACTAGGCTACATTTTAAATTACCAAAGATCGAGGTAAAAATCAGCAAAATAATTTCAAACAGTGACACTGATCACCAGTGTATTCGTCCAATCATCCAAACCTAGTGTATTCATACTTTTTTAGTGAGCCTCTATATACCCAGTATTGAAATGCGAGTGGCAGCAGCATAATTGCCAGGGAAAAAAACATTAATTCTATCTGGAATGTTAACCATAAAACATTAAATTACATTATAAACACAGTGTGGGTGCATTTTATTTTTTTTAATCACAACATGATTGAATTCTATAATTCACACAATGTGCCCAAACTCAAGGGGTTGAATACTTACTGAGATTCTGAGTGTATAATTAATAATAATGTCAACACAATATAATAATAATATATGACATTGCTCATCACATTTCCTTATAATGCATGTCATTTTTGGAAGTATTTCTAATATAAGATATATACATATAGACTTATAAAACATATATGATGCCTCACTGCCTCACTTCAAGTTTTACTACAACCTTCCTCATTAGTTAGAGAAAGGTAAACAAACACGAAGACTGGGCCAGATTTCTCTGGGCTTTAGTTCACTGCCTGGCAACCTCGTCTGAGAGTGTTTTGTGACTGCCAGGGTCAGCCAGTGCTTAGTAATTGGCCGTCGATGTAAAAATAATGGGCCTAGCATCAACTGATTAGAATATCAATGTTAATTGCTGATAGTGGAGCTTCTGCCGGTTGACATGGCGCTTCATGGGGTCAACATGGGGAGAGCCGACAGTCGATGGTGTTTGGTCTTCACTCAGAGAAGTGTTGCTGTTGTTTGAGTAGCTCCATTGAATAAGCATTGGAGGATAGAGACCCACTGGTGTAGATTCTGGTGCCATTGGGGTTATTTTGTAGCATGTTGGGATTTTGGGACAAACACTCAAACTTGTCGACTCCATTGAAGAGCCAGTGTTGGTTATCAGTTGGTTTCACACAAATCAGAGCTTCATTATGTGTGGGAAGTTACATCTTAACTGTAGAAAGAACACACTCTACTTGATTTACTCTACTTAGTTTCCTGATATGACTGGGTGCTGAATCCCTCAATATATGAACTAATAAAGATCACAGGACAGCACTCGTTATGTATATTTATTTGCCGCAAGGACATTTTATCTTACTTGCTTTGCATTCCTCTTTTTAATTTCTTCAGTTATAACTGCATTAGTGCCCCTTACTCTATGCTCAGACAATTCTCAGTAGATTGTGGGAGCATGGCCATGTTGACATGATTAGCACCACCCATTTTTGGTTTGGCATCATGTCCAAAGCGGAGGCATCTAACGTTCATGGAACAGTTGGTGCTGAAGTAAATAAAAAAAACGCCTTCTGTGAAAATTATGAAATATTTTAAATGCCACATATTAAATTCCCTGCCAAAGTATAAGCCAAGGGTTATCAACACTTAAGTTGTCTGAGTAAAAAAAGAGATCATAGTCCAATGAAGATATCATCTGCAAACAGCAGAAAGGTAGCGTACTCTAGTGTCTCTGAAGTCGACACTCTAGACCTCGGCTGTGCTTTGAAATCCTGTCCATGAGTATCACAAATATGAGAGGGGACAAGATGCATCCTTGTCGGATTCCAATGCCCACCTTGGTCAACCTTGACTTCTTGCCAGGAATGAGAACACAGCTCTCACTATGAGTGTCTAAGGACCAAATGGCTCACAGCAGTGTCCCTGGCACCCCGTACTCTAAACTCCCGCAGCAACTCCCACAGGATTCATGAAGACACGTGTGTCAAACACGACACCCCAAATGATATCCAGAACCTCCAGTATTTCAGGATGGATCTCATCCACCCCTGGTGCCTTTCCACTGCAAAGCTTTCTAACTACATCAGTACACTAACTACATCATGAGAGTACACTGATGAAAGCCAAGGGCTGAAACATCTGCATACGTCTACTTGATCTGCTCCTCTATATTAAAACCTTGGAAGGAATTTTTGCATTTCAGTCATCTCTTTCAGTGTGCACCCTCTCTCTTGCTACTTGATACTGTTGACAACCAGAGGAATAGTTTCTCATAGCATGTTAATCATTTCCACAACAGCAGTTGTGGTATATTTTTGTAAACTTAAAAATTAATAATAAACTAAGTAATATTTTTGTTAACTTTACAACAACATGCACTTTGCTTATCATTGCACTGGGCTTTTAATGTACTGGCTCCACACTCCATATCAGTTTGTACTGTATATCAGTATATCTCTATGAGAATTCAGTGCTATCCACACTGGCAGTATGGAGTACAAGATTGACTAAATGAGTAAAGTTAAACATAGCTATCAAACCTCAAATCACCATGCTGCTGTTAGAGAGCTAGATTCTAGATTCTTGGTCACTCTATATTAGCTCTATTAGCATCTGAAATCTGCATTTGAAAATTAATGGTGCTTAATGTTCATTGTTTAATATGAATGATTACATTGTTTAAACGAATAGTTCACCCCAAAATGGCCCATCCCTATCTTAGGTATCTTCTGATAAGAAGTTTCGGTGCATAACAAAATCCAGTTCGTACTGGACACTCAAGGCCACCTCTGGGCAGAACTTTTGTTTATCTCAAACTGGTGGAGAATGGAAAATTACTGAAGGCAGAGACAGCATTCAACTGAGAAATGGTATCATGCTTGATACATGATGAATAGAATGGTCAGGTTCCGGAGATAAAAGATTTCCAGTGCAAACAAGGACCAATTCAACTAGCCACTGTCTTATCTGTCTCAGGTCAGGTCAAAGGCATGAGAGATGGGCTGAACAGCAGTTTGTAAATTTCCACACAGAGATGAGCGCTCATAATAATACAAAGAGAGTACAGTACAGATATTAAAGACATAATAGAATAGTATAATAGTGTAATTTCTTCCACAGCAGATAATGACAAAACTATCATTATTGGGTGAACTATTCCTTTAAAATGTTAGTCTTGTCAGCAAGAGTCTTAAAATATCTCATATTCAATTCTGAGTTTTACTTTCATGCCAGCAATGATTTTTAGTAGGCATCAGATTTTGGACAGTGGATATCTAATTTTGGAATGACACTTCTCTGCTGTGCTACCACAGATTATCTTTCTGCCACCCCTGCTGCAGGAAAAGGTTCTCAGAACAAACGGAGCCAAGCCCTGGGCTAAAGATAGCTGTCAATGGAGATCTCTGTTAAAAAGTCAAACCAGCCCATTCTCTCATAATGCGTCACCTAAAAAACACTATCTCCTAATATAAAGACAAATCAAATCATCTAAAC